>NW_007728329.1:218727-231597 GCF_000696425.1 Galeopterus variegatus
AAAAAAAAAAAAAAAAAAAAAAAAGAAAAGGTATATAATTTGGGGGGGGGGATAGGGGTTAAGGAAAGCTTTTTTTTTTTTTAAACTGAATTTTCCACTTTGGGGCATTAGCATCACATTAAACTTATTGAATTAAGTAGATTTTACAACCTCATTTTTTTAAAGTGTGATTTAAAAGAGAAACTTAATGTGAAAATGCCACGTGCAAACACATGCACATACAACTTAAAGCCTTTCAAAAATTTTTTCCAATGTAGAAAAACACCAGTGTGAAAATAAAGCCCTTTTTTTGCTCGAGTTGAGTTTTAATCATTGTGTCATAGATGCCTTGGGATTCAGAAATGAAAAGTGTTGGCTGAATATTTAAAATATACGTTGTAAGCTTGAATAACAATGATATGGTACCAGTGGCAAACCCATGAAAGATTTGGTGGCTGGAGCACTTCATCACGTTGGCCTAGAATATTGGGGCTGAAGAAAACGTGCTGATCTCAGCTGATAAATGGCAATAAATTTTTTTTGTAGTTTAATTATTTTTTTAAAATACAAGAAAAATGTCTGACCTCTTAAGGAATCAGTATAACATGGTACATGTAATTTTTTTAAAAAGTTGTCCTCTTCCATCATTTTAGCAAATATTTTCTAAGTGAATCATAACGCTCAATGCTGTAAAATGTGTAGTGAACTGGTACAATAAATTGGTACAACCAATGTATTTTTCTGATATTTATCTTTTTATTACTTTCCTTGTATAAGCTCTTTCTATATTTCAGGGATTTTGTTTTTATTTTATATCGATGTTGCAATGCTTTTTAACTGGTTCATCATTGGTCTTTTGGTTCAGGTGATGTTCACCTTTTATTCGACATTAGGAAATTTTAGATATCAGTAAAATCTGGCAATCCTTTCCTTTATGATTTATTTATTCTTTGGCTCTTATGCTTAGAAAGACCTTGCTCAACTCTGTATCAGATAAATATATCTCACTGTATTTTCTGGCATTCTTTAATAGCTCCACTTTCCAAAGTCAATCTGCATGGGGAATTTACTCAGATATATGACCAAAAGTAGTATATAGCATGGTACGCGAGACAGAACCGGAATAAAATCCTAGCCATCTGCAGCCAGCGCCATGCTGCTTTATTTATTTATTTTCACTTGAGCTCGACAGGGAGCTCATGGTTGAACAGAAGGAAAATTAGAAACATGTTTACGAATTCACACCACACCCAACCTTCACCATGGAAGCCAATGAGAGACCAGGGAATATACTTGTTTTTCTTCAAAAGCTAAGAGTTTTAGGACTAAATGCTTCCAGGTCCTGGTCCTCATCACCTCCCTGTGCAAACCCCTGTGGGACACGCATCACAGCTATGAGGAGATGTCAGTGGTGTGTTCTTGGCATTTAGCTCTTGGTCCTGCCGTCACCATCGCTGTGGAGCCGACAGATGCCAGCTTGCTTTTGATTGCACAGTAACCTCCTTATTCCATAAAACCTGTGAAAAACCTGGAAGGTTGGCTGGTGACCAACCCCTGAAATAACGGTCAGGTCTCAGTTTCATGTGTTTGATAATATTGGAGGCTCAGTTCATGCACGTGTGGTGCAAAATAGCTCTACTTTCCAGCCCTCTCTCTGACCAACCATAAATCTCCTCCCTGGAAGCAAAGGCAGCTGATGAGCCATAACCAGAAGACCTTCAGCCGAGCTCAGCATCTTTGCTGGTGAGCTGTCACATGGAGGACCCGCAGAACACCCTGGCTTCCCAATTCCGGGATGTCAACACCAGGAACCTGTCTTCCATCATCCCATACGCATGCCACAGACCTGGGAATACCCGAAATACTCTACGTCAGGAATTTAAACACTTGTACTCTTGTGCCAACCTTCCCACACCTTGCCTCCTGTCTTGTTGGGATCTCCAGTCCATCTCCTCCCAGGCCACCAGCCTCCTCTTCTCCCGTAATCTGCCACCTCAGTCATTCTCTTGCTAACCTTCCAAAGCCTTCTGCCCAGGCTTCTTTTGTGACATTCCCGCTGGCCAAATTTCAGTCATCCATCAATTCAGTGACCCTACTCCCCGTCCCTGCACAGGACTGAAAATCACACAATTCCACATAACGATGCCACCACCCAACTCATGGTCTCCAGCACAGCTGAACTCAGATGCAACCCAATGAGTCACCCCTTTAGGCACATTCCTCTGTTTCTCTCGAAAAAGCCATCCAAGGGGCTACACAATTCCACATAACGATGCCACCACCCAACTCATGGTCTCCAGCACAGCTGAACTCAGACGCAACCCAATGAGTCACCCCTTTAGGCACATTCCTCTGTTTCTCTCGAAAAAGCCATCCAAGGGGCTGGCCCGGTGGTGCACTGCTACAGTGCGCCGCTTGGGAGCCCGGTAGCGCTCCCGCCGAGGGTTCGGATCCCACATACAGACCGGCCGCTCACTGGCTGAGCGAGGTGCGGGCGCAACACCGAGGGTTGCGATCCCGTTGCTGGTCCCGGTCTGGTATGGGCACGACACTGAGGGTTGCGATCCATTGCCGGTCACGAGAAAAGACAAAAAGGAAAAAGAAAAAAAAAAAGAAAAAGCCATCCAACCTTATGGACCGTGGTTGCCGGTCCCGGTCCGGTACGGGCGCGACACTGAGGGTTGCAATCCGTTGCCAGTCACGAGAAAAGACAAAAAGAAAAAAAATAAAAGAAAAGAAAAAGCCATCCAACCTTATGGACCGCAGCAACTCAAACATCACTCCCTCCACAATCCACTACGGTTCTAAAGTTTGAGGCAGCCACATCCACTTGTATCTCTTCACCCCTTCTCGATGTCTCTTGAAGGACTCATAACAAATCATGCTCCTTCCTTGAAATGCTCTTCACCCCTGAATTCCAGGACCCGCAGCCACATCCACTTGTATCTCTTCACCCCTTCTCGATGTCTCTTGAAGGACTCATAACAATTCATGCTCCTTCCTTGAAATGCTCTTCACCCCTGAATTCCAGGACCACTCTTCTCCCAGTCTTTCTACCCAGTCTCCGGCTGCTCTCCAGTTTTCTTCTGACGGCCCCATTGATCAAAGATAAGAAGGTTTAAGAAATTCGAGACAGGGAAGTGACACATGAATCTCAAGGGAAAGACAGTCTCATGGTCAAGGCTACCTTCTATATTGAAGAAAAGAACGGCCAAAGAACATGGGCATTGCTTTTTCAGGTCTTAAAGTTTTCAAGAAGTAGAGACATGAAGGCTGATTTCTAAACTGCTATCTTGGATTTAGATAGAGATAAATTGTGGGTTAGAAGCTCCTCAACTGCCTTAAACACTCCTGCAGGGTAATCCCATCTGCTCCCCTGGTTGGAGCATTATCTAAATATATGGGAGAAAGCCACACTGGCCTTATTCGTGACTGTTTTCCTAGCAATTCCTGGCACCTTAGATCAGGCTCTGCAAATATCAGGCAACTGACCTTCATGATTTCACATTTAGAAATTATTTATTGAGCACCTACTCTGTGCCTGGTCTATAGGATTCTAAAGCAGATGTCATCTATATAAGCACTACATAAGCACATACGTCTACAGAGCACTTTTGTGCAGGTAAATGACCCTGTTAGCTGAGGGGTTATTCATTGGATGTTACATTCCACACTCCCACAACTATTTTTGTCCAACATTCCTGGAAAGAGTCCATTTAAAAATGGATAATCCATTAGAACCATGTCCAATAAGCCAGACTCCAGTTAGAATTATGCTGTGTATTTGAAGGGCTTAGACTAATACTGATGGCTCCCTATTGGCAGAGTTCTCTTGAGGTTCTTGTCACTATTTTGACCTCTTGGAACAAGATGCTCCAATTTATTCTCCATCGATCAAGAGGGGTTGAATGAGTGGCTATTGCCGCTACACTGAGTTGTGACATGTGCTTAACCAAATATCAGGCATGGTAAAGAGGAATTCACTCTCTGCCATGTACCAGCGCATCCTTCATGAATTCATCCCTTATTTCTTTTTTTCCAGGTTGTTTTCTCCATGCCCACAGGTGGTGGCACTGTCCAGAGCCCCAGGGGGTAAGAAATCAAAAAGGAGAAACTGAGGGCTGCCTTGTGAGATCACAAGCAATTCACCAGCAAACTCATGGAGACTTCCAGAACCCCACTAGGACGCTGGTGTTTCTTTTACCAAAGGAGAAAGACTCACTGTTCTTATTCGCAAGAATCTTCTTATAGAAACCATTTGATTCCAACCCCTAGCAGTGGCAGGGCTTATTATTATTATTATTATTAATTATTATTATTATTATTATTAATTTATTATTATTATTATTATTTTCAATAGGAAAGTTTGATTTCAAGCCAGAGATTTGTTTTATCGTTCACCTTATTGTTTTCCACTCGCATTCCTATTTGTAAGAATGCAAAATTTGCTAGTATAATCCTAAGCAAGTACTGATTTATGATTCCTTCGTGGGGTTCTATTAATAGCCTGGGGCTCCAAATAAATGCTGACTGCATGCAAATTCTGCCTAACCCACAAGAGCTGCAATCACAACGATGGTATGTGCTGCAGATGAGAAGCCACTGGAGACAACTATGCTTGTCCTTCCTGCTCCTCTCCCCCCTATCCATGCACATGTCTGTGATAGATGTCATTCCATCTCCAAAGCAAGAAAACCAGCCAGAAGGATGCACCCCAAAATGCCTGGCGTGCATTTAAGAACAATATGATTTTACATACTTGTTCCTCTCCAACACTCTCTTGGCTGCTTCAGAATTAATTGGGATTGAAAATCAGACTTTGCGAGACCACTGCGATGTCCCAAGGGATTCCATTGTGTATGTCTCCTGCTGAAATGATGCGGCTGGCTGTGTCCCTTGGCCACATATACCACCCTCTGTCCAAACTACTCAAGCACATTACCTGCAGCATGCTCAGGATGGTCTTCACTTTCTGCCGTGCATTATTATAAGACTCCCTGGAAGAATCTTAAGTCCTTTAGTAGCTTCTCTGTTCCCTGAAACCAATAGTCTTATCATCAGTGCATCTCCCCTCCCCCCCCCAAAACAACTAGGCACATGGTCAGCATCCAAGAAACATGACTAATGAACAAATTAGCTCTTCCCCTGAGATTTATAGTTGACTGTGCATGGCTATAATGCAGCCTTATTATGTGGAAAGAACTGGAATAAAGTGGCATAGACTCCAGGCTCTGGGTGGGATACCTGCTCATCCATTATGAATTCCGTCCGCTGCGGTGGGTGTACTTAACCTTCTGTGAACCTCACCTGCCTTTCCTGAGGAATGGAAATGATTAGAATGCTACCTGCTGAATGGACCACTGGCTGCACAGAGGGAGGTGACCCATGTGACATCCAGGCCAGATGTGGGTCCAGCTCTCTATTGAGGCAGTAACTGGGATGATTAAAAAAGAAAAAATGTTGACTGCCCCTCACATTTGCACAGCAGCTCCAGGATCTTAAAGACCCCTGTTTGTTTTTAGTGAGGGACACCTTGCGTAGCCCTCCCCTCATATCTGTGGAGTCGGTCTTTCTCCGGTTACTAGGACAATACAAGATAAAGCAATTGCACAGCTATGAAAAAGGCAATAAACCAAAATGACGTGGGGTGGAACTGGCCATGGCGGGCAATTCAACAATAAGGGTTCTTTGTTATGAGTACACCTTTCAAGACACACAGAAACCTTCCGTGCAGAGAGAAACCCTCCATATAATTATGCTGTCCTCAAAGATGCTGAAAGAAAATGCTCTGAATGACTGAGACGTGCCCTTTCTAGTTAGCTGCCTTTATTTCTGCTGTCCTTGGTGCAGAGAGCATTTCTTTTTGAGCAAATATCCCCCTTTTATTTTACCACGTAATGATTCAGAATGCTGTAGTCCCCTTCCGTGTAGTAACAAAAGGCCCTTCTTGGAAGAAAGAAATGTTCCTCAAAACACTCAGATATATTGGATTTATAAAACAATGAAAAACTTTCTCAGAAATGAATGTAATGCCTCAGGGCAAGGATTTTATCTTTTGGCAAAAAAAAGGAAGAACACAGTCATCTATAAATATTATATCAAGGTCTCATGCAGATCTCAAAGATTGAAAAATACTCTCCAAATATTCCAGAGGGAACTAGTTGTAGAACAACGCTGGAAGTTGTACTGTTACATGAGTCACAGCAGGCATACGTATCATAATAATTAAATAAAAATTAATCAGTAAGTGTGATGATAACACAAGCTTGCTTCCTGGCCAACCAGCGAAGTCTTATAGTTGCATAAGAAACCTGACACATTAAAATAGGATGCTTATTAAAGAGATAAAATATTCCACTGATTTACACTACAAAATATATTCTACTGATTAATCATGCTAAGGTGTAAAAAATGTAAATTGATTTACATGCAGTATTTTAGGAAAGAAAAAAATGACAGGAGGTGGGCTTGTATAGGTATACGTAACAGCCCTGAGCACAATGCATTCTACTTATAAATCTTGTTAGGGAGAATGTTCTGGTTTTGTTTTTGCTAGCTAATATTTATCATTGGTAGTCACTCTTGTTATTTTATAGAATCGCAGACTGATAGAGAGGAAAGAAACTCAGAATTTGCCTAATCTGGATTCTTCATACCCAGACAATAGGAAAGAGACATAGAGTTTTAAGCCATCTCCCAAATTCACAGAGACAGTGAAAGAAAGATCTAGAAGCTGCAGCAAGGGTCCAGGGTGCTCTTTCTACGATTTAAAACAAAACAAAGCCTTTTCTTATAATTCCCACAGTAGGTGACCACATTCAACCTGCTGCTTAAAACAAACCGAGAAACAGAACTCTGTGGCAATGTTTACGAATTTCCAAAACAACTCGATTTCAAAGCTGGAAACTATCGATATAATGCACAAAACGAAAAGAAAGGACGAACGAGAGGAAGGGGGAAAAAGGAAAAGGAAACAAATATATACAAGTCTTGAGCAGTCAGGTTGGTGGGTGTCATTTGGACAACAAATGTCTCTTACCTCTTGGATTCTGCCCAGATGGACCTAGCAATGGAAAAGCAAAGACTGACACTCAGCGAGAAGTTCAGGCCGCTGATAGTCCAGTGCTTTGGGAAGCCCACATACTACGGCCTCCCCTGAACTCTATGGAATAGACCCAAGCTTGCTTAGCTAGGCAAAAGAAAATAAAAGCATGCTGATGGTCATCTCATTCAGACCTGGAAGACATATATTTTTAAACAAAGCCTCCAGAAGAAGGTTTCTCAGTGTCTCTGAAAAATGACACATTTCTCAGAAACATGGTTATTTGCTTAGAAAGAGGTAGAAAGGACAAACAGGGAAATTTTCACAGTCTGCAGATGCAGCAAGAACAATGTGGGTTCCAGAAGGCAGAACCTCGGTCCACGGATCTGGCCATGACAGGCGTATCTGACGGGGACTCTGTGGCTGTTGCCTTGGGAGGCTCACCGAGCCTGTGGCCAGCAGCAGGTATTCTGGACCCGAAACCCAGCACTCGTGTGACTTTGCTAATGACATGGCATCATTTGCATCTCATTGCTAATAGTATAAGCCATGACGAGGACAAATGCTTGGGCTCCTTCTCTCCTCTAATCTCCTGAAGCACGAGCCCACAGATCACACTTCCCTGCTGTGCATCCACTGGACACCGCGAACACGCACACTGGGCCCAAGATACTTTCTGTCCACCTTTCAGAATTAACGTTTGGTAAACACACCCACACACATGTTTGCCATCTATCAAGGCATGGGCAGCAATTCACACGAATTCACAGGAAATAAAACAGGAGGAGGAAGACAGGGAGCCGCTGCCCACGTGCACAGGGACACGTGCACAGGGAAGACCCACGTACCAATGCTCCAGTCCATTTCCTCCACCGCATCCCCGTAGGTGCCGTGTTGGCTTTTGCTGGTGAACTCCTTGGAGGCAAAGAGCGCCGTGTGCACGTGAAGGTAAGACAGGAAAAGCAGGAACGGCCTCTCAGTGTTCCTGCAAGATGGAAAACAAAAGGCCAAGGGCGACATAAGGACGACCTATTATTATAAGATACCATTTGAAAATTAACAAAATACCACAATTTAAGGGCCTAATAGAGCACCTTTTTATTCAGTGAAATGCACACCTCCGTGGCATCTGTATGAAGCGGCTTATTGTGACCCCGTATGATCAGCAAACTGAAATCATGCCATCGAGACACTCTCCAGCAATGTAACTCAGGAAGAAACGTAACAGAAAAGTGCGTGGATTGTTTTTTTTTTTTTTTAAGGGGGATTTTATTCTTCCCTCTCTCTATGGTGATTAATATAAATTCAAGCACCTTGAAAATAGTATTCTGTTTGGAGGGGAGAGATACAAGGGGTCTTCAAAAAGTTCATGAAAGGATTTAGTTTTAATTCAATTTTTCCACGAACTTTTGAAGTACTCTCATATACACACACACACACATGCATACACATATTCACACATACACACATATACATATATACACCCACAAATACACATGCACACACACACAGACACACACATATATAGTCACACAAAGACCTATATACACACAAACATATACACCCACACACACACACACATGCACACACATGCACATATACAATCACACACACACATATACACCCCCCACGCACATGCATGCACGTGCATACATGCACACATACACCCACACATATAATACACACATATCAACCCACCCATACACACACACACACACACACACACACACACACACGTGCATTACTACCTAGAATAGACAGCATCTCCAGTCATCAATGGCAATAGCCCCCCCGCCCTTATCTGCGGCTTTACTTTGTGCAGTTTCAGTTATCCTTGGTGTCAACTGTGGTCTGAAAATATCAAGTGAAAGATTCCAGAAACAATCTAAGTTTTAAATTGCACACTGTTTTGAGCAGTGTGATGAAACCTTGAGCCTCCCACCCCATTCTTCCAGGACATGAATCAACCCTCTGTCCAGCCTATCCCCCGAGCAGACGCTCCCCGCTGCCCGTAAGTCACTTAGTAGCCGTCTTGGTTATCGGATCAATTATTAAGGTACGGTAGGGCTTGTGTTCGAGTCATCTTATTTTACTTAATAATGGCCCCAAAGCACACGAGTAGTGATGCTGGCATAGTGTGATAATTGTCCTATCTTATTATTAGTCATTGTTATTACTCTGTTACTTAAAACTTTATCACAGGCATGTATGTATAGCAAAAAAACAGTCTACACAGGGTTCAGTACTATCCGCGGTTTCAGGCATCCGCCGTGATCTTGGCACGAATCTCCCGCAGGTAAGGGTGGATTACTATACTTCCCAACACCTTTTTAATGCCAGTTCTACTCTGTGTTCTGTCTTACTGCTTCAATCTACAATAGAACAAGTCTCCCGGAATGAACAACTCAATTGTCAACACTGAAATTTTACAAGTTAAATAAAACATTTCTCAAACTGGCCCAAACCAACAGCGTAATCTAGAGAGACAAACAGCATTGCAAGATTTGTTAGCTCAGCGTGTACCTAAACCTACTCTGATTAAATCAATCAGAACACACAGGTGGTAGTGAGTCGTAAGTCACTGTCAACATATGGCCCTTAGCCACAAGGGCCGTGAGCAAGGTTCCCATGTGAAGCTCTGAGGTTTCATGACTGGGTCTGCTGCAAGGGATCAGCAAGTCCCATTGCTGCTTCTTTCCACTGAGTTGGCCTGGGAGGAATGTCCTCACTACTGCATTTCAGTTTCACATCTTTACCTCTGTCTGGGAGGTGATCAGCAATTCCTTTCCTGCTGAAATACTGAGGTAGTGGTCTTTTGGAAGGCTGTCAGGGCACAGGAGGCATGCCCATGTCCCAGGGTGGGTGGACGCAGCTCTTGGAGATGCAGGAATCTTCACACACAGGGGCACAAGCCTTATCTCTTAGCGAGAGCTGCTGCCGAACCGTGCCTTGATCTCAGCCCTGTCCTAGACCTTTCTTTAAGCACGTCTGTTAGTGCGGGTGGATTCCTTAGACATCTAGGCTTCGGGTTCATCATCAAAACATGAAGAGTTTTGGTGATGCGTCATCCTAATGCCAATACTCTCTCACACACCCACAACTCCAGCCCAATGTGTTGACCAAACACAGCTTGCACATTCTCAGCTGCATGACCTGAACACGATCATCTTTCTGCCCAACACGTAACCCCTCCTCTCCCTGGCAAACGGTCACCATTCAGAAGCCATCTCAAATGCCACCTCCTGCAAGAGGCTGTTCCCTGCTTCCCAGGCAGCCACATGAGGGCTGAGAACCCTGGGACACGAGTCTTCAATTGAACACCTAGGCCCTTGCACAATGCCTGCCCCGAGGAGCTCAGCAACACTGCCGAATGAATGAGTGAATGAATGAGATTTCTAATAAAGCACACACTCCAGTGCACAAGAACTGCTTAGATTCTCTCTTCTCCTGCAGGACTATGAGCTGGGGCACGTCATTTCCATCTGTGTGTTTCTGCCACCAGCACAGTGATTAGCAGGTAGCGCACGTCCAGGAAATCTCTGTCGCTGGATGAAATACTGCATTAGCTTTCTCAGTTTCAGCCCCTGCCCCCAGCAGTTGAGTGAAGTTCAAAGATCTGTGAACGTAGCATGGCTTATGTACACATTGCTCTAGGGGAGGGATTACTATACCAAACTCTTCTCCTTACTAAGTCTCTTGTCCTTTCGAAGGGATCGTGCCTTATGTTCGACGTCTTTGCCGGCCAGTAAAGGCTATAAAGAAACAATTCATTTCATTACATTAATTTTGCCTTCATATAATTTTGAATACCTTAACTCCTCACAAGGACCATAAACATTTCAAATCCTACTCTTATGACTTTAGCTTAAAAATAATCGATGTTTGTTTTTCTAAGCGCATTTGCCATCTCCTGTTGTTAATACAGTTCGGGCTCCGTTAGCCCTTATGCGTAGCTTCTTCTGGGCCAGCTCCTCAATTCCGCTGGCTGGAACACTTCCCTTCTAAACCCTTGCATTTATTAACCCCTAGTCCTTCGAAACAGAAAATAAGCACAAAACATCACACGTGGAATGAGAGCTGAGCCAGGCATCTATTCTCTGAAAGCAGGCAGATCAAATCCAGAAAGTTATTGTTGACCATTGTTTAATTATTCCAGCACTTGGTGGCAAATCATCATTTTTTTTTTAAGAAGAGTATAAAATGAACAAATGTTGTTATTATTTTACAACCAAAGAAACGAAATAAAATAAAACAAAGGTTTTTCAACCTTTGGACTTGACCCGCCACTCAACAGTAACTGGAGTAACTGGAGGCATGACATTAAAACCCACAGCATCTGTAACTCTCTGATCATTATATCTCAGATAGAGAAGCAGAGATGCTAACGTTGCCTTGGAAACACTGGAACTGTCACCCTAGCTGGAGCTCTACACGTGAACTACCAAGCCATGTCCTTGCTGCTCCTAGGGTAGATGTCCTCGAAGAACTGAATGAACTGAAACTAAGCCGTGGTATGTCCGGGACGTTTACCACACATGGAAGCCTGGTAAGTCACTGTCGTAGTCATTATGGAGGAAGTCTATTCACTCATGAACAAACTGCTTCTCCTTCTCAAGAAACACACTGTGGTCCTAAAAACTGGCTTAGATTCCTCAAAACGAACATGAAATGACACTCTTTATGCTGGTTCCTAAATAGTGAGGTACATTATGTATGAGGACAATTTCACTGCAATTCTATTCTCATCTGTTCTCTCATTTATTTTCAGATTTAAATTAGGAAAAATCAGATATGGAACCATAGAAAGTCAACTTTCCAAACACAGTATATGGCCAAAGCTGGGAATACAGTATGTGACTGACAGGATGTAGTTTTAATTTGGATTCTCCAATTTTAGATGGTAATCCTCTTGACCAAAAGTTTAAAAAGAAAAAAAAAAATGGCACAACCAGCAAATAAGGGAGCCCAAGATTAAACTCCAGTTCATGAGGAAGGTCATAAGAGCTACTGAGCCAAAGACCCACCATTCCGGAGTTCAATCAAGACTTTTGTCCTGCTCCCTCTTCAGCAAAGGGTGCTGGGATAACTGGATATCCATTTGCAGGAGATTGAAACTAGACCCATACCTCTCACCATGTACTAAAATCAACTCAAAATGGATCAAGGATTTAAATATACACCCCGAAACAATAAAACTTATTAAAGAAAACATAGGAGAAACCCTTCAGCAAATAGGGCTGGGCACAGACTTCATGAATATGACCCCAAAAGCATGGGCAACCAAAGGAAAAATAAACAAATGGGACTATATCAAACTAAAAAGCTTCTGCACAGCAAAAGAAACAATTAACAGAGCTAAAAGACAACCAACAGAGTGGGAGAAAATATTTGCAAAATACACATCCAACAAAGGACTAATATCCAGAATATATAAAGAACTCAAACAACTTTACAAGAAAAAAACAAGCAACCCAATCAAAAAATGGGCAAAAGAACTAAGTAAGCATTTCTCTAAAGAAGATATGCAAATGGCCAACAGTCATATGAAAAAATGCTCAACATCACTCAGCATCCAGGAAATGCAAATCAAAACCACACTGAGATACCATCTCACCCCAGTTAGGATGGCAAAAATCCAAAAGACACCGAAAGATAAATGCTGGCGTGGCTGCGGAGAAAAAGGAACTCTCTTACACTGTTGGTGGGAATGCACAATGGTGCAACCCCTATGGAAAATGGTTTGGAGGTTCCTCAAACAGCTGAAGATAGACCTACCATACGACCCAGCTATCCCACTCCTGGGAATATATCCAAAGGAATGGAAATCATCAAGTCGAAGGTACACCTGT
>NW_007728329.1:231948-243859 GCF_000696425.1 Galeopterus variegatus
GCTAAAAAAAAAAAAAAAACAAAACAAATTAATTCACCCACATACACACATACAAAAAAACCGGGGGTGGGGGGGTGGTGAAGAAGATATAACAACTATACTTTTATGAAGCTGTTACAACAAGCAAACGGAAAGGACATTCTTGGGGGGAGGGGAGAGAGGGAGGAGGGAGGGAGGTGTCGGTGATGGGCCATAATAATCATATACATTGTATATTGACAAAATAAAAATTTAACGAAAAAAAAAAAAAAAAAAAAAAGACTTTTGTCCTGAAAATGTGACTTGGATGAAGTCTTTCCAAGACTTCAAATGTCTTGGAAAGCAGGAGGACCCTCCATGGAAGGAAAGTAGGGAATGTGCTTATTATTAAAATGCACACATTTATAGATTCTTTTCGTATCATCTCTCTACAAAGCAGTAGATTTTCATTCTGTAGGGGAGACATCACAGACACCAGCACTTTATGCATGCTTCATGCATCTGTGTCCTGGGTGTTGGAGTAGAGCAATTAGGTTTTATATACAAAAATAAACTCAGAAAACATAGAAAAGCATATCCCACTTGCAGAAAAACACTGTACCAAGATTTACCATCCAGGAATAGAAGTATAATCAACGGTGCATGGAAATGTGGGCTAGACAGACATAAGTCATCATCTTTCCTGCATGCACCTGGGGTATGACTGACAGCTTGCTCTCAGGTAAAGGAATTCTTGCTTGGCAATAAATAAGTTGAGAGAGAGCAAGGAAGGCCATTTATGTAATGGCCAGTCTTGCTGAGGAGATCCGGGACTCCCATCCCCTCCATGACCTTGAAAACTGAATGATGCATCAGCAAATTGGTGGGAGGGAGATTTCTCACTAGCAGCTCAACTCCTTTTTTTATTAGCTGGAGCACTTCAGTAAACAACTCTTTTGAAAATTTATAACCACTGTCTTGCACACTGTGTGGAGAGATAGAACTTTCAGCCGCTACATGACTTCAGTCCATTTGTTAAAAATGCAGAAGGCAGCTCTGAACCTTCCCAGCAAAGTACAATCATTCCAATCTCAGAGTAAAAAGATTTACATTCTATAAAGGCAGGAGTGGGAATACAGGCAAGAAGATGGCTAAGGCATTTGTTTGCTTTTTTTTATTTTTAAAATTCTGTCTGCCACACACTATACTTTTCACAGTGTTGAGTATAATATTCGTCATCTGTATTTGACCTTTATTATTCGTCTAGTGTTCCAACTTGAGTCAGCGTAGGGAATAACACAAATGCAAATAGGGATGTCTGTTGATTTTTTCCACCTGTCCTCTGCCACTGGTAATTAGAGTTTGGTATAAACCAGACAGCAACATCAACAGTCACCAGGCCGGAGTTCATGTGACCACCACTGTGTACAGCAGGTGGATTTACAACCCAGCTGTTCATTTCTTCCTCCTATGCATTTCACATCCATTAAATGGATGTTCCGCTGACACGCCTGAGCACTGGAAATACAAAAAGCAGCTGGACAAGACCGTGCCCTCCACAACCCCCCCCCACTGTTGAGACAAGAGCCTCAATTGTCAGTCTGAGTTGCCTTCAGTGCCATACATAGGATGCATACAGAGAACAGGAATGTACCTCAACCTCAATCAGAGGCCAGAACTCGCTCCTGCAAGGAGGTAGATTCCACAGATTCATACAATGTGCTAGTGTGTGTCAACATTGCCCGTGAACATGTAGGTGTCTGAGCTACCCACACATGTGATATTCAGAGATGCAGAAATTTACATTGGCAGAGGCAGTTCCTGGAAAGGTCTGAGAGTCCTTTATTCATACCCCAGTCCATGAGGGATGTCGTAGATCTGCTAGATCCAGTATGGCGAAAGGCGAACATCCCTGCATACCTGTATTCAGTAATGATATGCTCAGCCTGCAACAAAGGGCTCATTCAAAAACTCCCTCCAGTCTTAAATGTGTATCCTGTTGGCCCACAAAAAAGTTAGAAACAAATCAAGTGGTATCTACTGTTATTGAACACTGTGATGCTTTGATGATCATTCATTTACTCTTTAAGCTTTACATTTGAGCTATTCACATGTATGATATTCACACATGTGTGGTATGCATGTACCCCATGTGTTGCCCTTAATCTTTAATCTGATTTATGTTTCTTACAATGAATTAACATCATTATCATCCCTATTCCTTTCTGGCTTAAACTCCCAGTATCTAAACTAACAAAACCCTCCCAAGGTCCCTTTACTCCAAATACACTTTGTGCCAAATCACAGCTATTCGTGATGGCTGTTTACACCACAGCCTGGCTAGAACTGTGAAAGGCTGGGTTGAAGGTACCTTGGAAATGCATTTCAGGATTATGACTGTGCCAAGTGCTGACAGCAGCACATATAAAAGGAAAAAAGGTCATATATTCCAATGATGCATTAATCGGCTGTCACTAATATTAGGGAATTATGATTTCACAAGCAATGCATGTAGCATGGAGTTTTTATTTACCATAAAACTACAGACCCCAGAAAATGGAAGAGGAGACTCTTCCCCATGAGGCTCCACTAAGGCCAAGCAGATGTTTTGTCCCTCCTGGTTACTCACACTTTCCAAAATTGTAATGTCACAGTGGTTTTCCCCAGCGAGAGTGGTCAGGGAACAAGGTTCATTAAAGTCAGTCGAAGAGTTTGTATCACTCTGGGAAGTCAGAGATTAAAAATAGAAATGGTCATCATTTCCAAATTTTGAATTTGTCATCTGTAGACTCTTTGCTAAAGAAAACATAAACAAAGTACAAGAATTATCCAATATTGAGGTTAACTAAATATTATCAGCATTTATTTCACTTCTAATTATAGCATCTCGAAATACACAGATGAAGGCACTTCAAGAAGTTCGTGGGAAACAGAATTAAAAGATCATGCAAATCTTTTCATGAACTTTCTCAATTACCCTCATATGTTTAATATGCTGATACAACTTACATAGACCAGGGCCTGGAGAACAAAATACTCACGGCAAATTTCATATAAATTTATGAATCCAATAACTGGGCTGCCTAAGCTATTCAGATTACATGGATGTGTATAAAGTCACTGCCGTTCTTGAAAATTTACTCTTCAACGCGAGTGTGTGTTATGTTTTCACAGAAAAATACACAGCGATTTCTTCAAACTTAATTGTCTTTCTTAACCATGGAGCACAGTGTTCCATGAATTTAGAGAGGAAAGGAGCCAACATTTTTGGTTTTTCATAACCAGAATGACCAAGGTTCATCTCTCTATTGAAGATGACATAAAACATAAATCTCATTTACCCAGTGGCATGACGCCTTTTAACAATTTATCCTTGCCTTGAACTAAAGGAAAAAAAAAAACCTGGTCTGTGAATAAAATTAGCTTGCCAAATTCACCTATCGTCACGCAGACTTTATCTTCTTTTCAGACTATCCAGACACTTCTTATCACCATGGCAATGGCAGCAGTACTGATGGTGGAGCTTATGTGAGAATTACAGAGAACACAACCAAAGGAAAAATAAACAAATGGGATGATGTCAAACTGAAAAGCTTCTGCACAGCAAAAGAGACAATTAACAGAGCAAAAAGACAGCCAACAGAGAGAGAGAAAATATGTACAAACTTTGCATCTGACAAAAAATTAATATCCAGGATATACAAGGAATTCAAACAACTTAACAGGAAAAAACCAAATAACCCAAATAAAAAATGAGCAAAGAAGCTGAATAGGCATTTCTAAAAGGAAAATATACCAATGGCCGACAGACACATGAAAAAATGCTCAACATCACTAAGCAGCAGGGAAACGCAAATCAAAACCACATTGAGATATCATCTCACCTCAGTTAGACTGACCATTACCAAGAAGACAGAAATGGCTGGTGAGGATGCGGAGAAAGGGGAACCCTCTTACGCTGTTGGTGGGACTGTAAATTGGTGCAGCCACTACGGAAAACATAATGGAAGTTCCTGAAATGACTACAGATAGAACTGCCATAGGATCCAGCAATCCCACTGCTGGGTGCATACCCAAAGGAATCAATCACAATAATACGTTGAACTTCCAAAAGGAGAGAACAGAACTGTGATTATTAGAGGTTGGAAAGAGGGAGCAGGAGGTAGATTAGGGAGGAATTAGTAAAGAGCCATGAGAAATGATTACATTGTATAATGATGAATATACTTATCATCCTGATTTGAGCATCACATACTGCACAGAAATGATATTCAATTCTGTACCCCGCAGAAATGTATAATCAACTATGTTACAAAAAAGAATAAAAAATGAATGCAAAAAAGCATGTAAAAGAGAGGAAAAAAAAGTACAACATAGTTTTCAAGGTTAAAAAAAAAGAATCACAGAGATGCATTCTCCTTTCAAGCCTGGGCAAGAGCCTTGGATGTGAACTCTTCTGTTTGGAGAAAGGGTGTTGAGACTCCTGTACAATGCCCTAGTCTTCTCCCAACTCATCCTTATTCAGACCTTATCAGTAAATCTGCCACGTTGGAGTAGATGAAAGAGCAAAACATACACCCAAGTGTTTATGGTCCACACCAATGCTGAGGAGGCTCAGTGAGACTCTACTGTGACTGTGGGGCTTTGGCTATTTAATCAAAGGGTTTGAGCCTCCTGTTTCTCCACGATAAAACATCTGTCTACCGATTGCACAAGGTCACTGTGCAGCGGGAGAGCGGTGATGGGTGTGGAAGGTTCACAAGGGGACGCAGCCATGCAACAAGTGTGCATCGCAGTGTAATTCAACCAGTGCTGCTACCACTTGCACTGTGCATGTAAGTGGGGCCCATTTTACATTACGTTGAAGAGAGAGATGGCAAAAGGCCAAAGCTGTGATGACCAGACGATCCTCAATTGGGGGCACATAAAGAGAGCAGGGTATCTCTAAGAAATTTACAGTGCACTCCTCCCTGGAAGATTAACAAGGCTTTTTTGCTAAGGATGACCCATCTCCTGAATTACTACAGAGCACATAACATATGGTGAGCTAATTATCTAGCTCTCTAATAACAGAAGCATCTCTCTGAGATAAATGTATCTTTGAAAGAGCAAATTAGGGTTAGAGATCATGGAGTGGATGGTTATATGTGGTAAACCATCTCTGTCCTCAACTTGGAAATATGCACTTGTGATCCCGGGCTGTGTACCAGAATAGGCTAAATGGACCTCATTTTCGAGAATCGCACACCAGCGAAGCCTTCTTGTCTTACACCCCCTTGTCATTCATATCAAAACATCTCAAACTAGCATCTCAGGAACAAATCTTTGGGTATAAATCGTATCAGTAACATGATGTAGAGACAGAATGTAAATTTTAAAAAGAAGAGTTTAAATCACTTTCCTTACTGCCTTTGACATAGGAACTGAGGGAGAGCTGTATACACAATTTTTTTTTTATGTTAAACATCTAAATAAGGCACTGGTTTCAACTGGAAAATTCTGAATTCAAAAGCATTTGCATCAATTTCACTAACATTACCCTTGCTTTGATCAGGCATTCCTTTTTTCTGCTTCTGACTAACTCTACATCCAGTGGTAAGACCTGCCTAAATTGTTCAAGATATTCTGACTAATGAGATAACATGTATAAATGTGTCTTCTGATTGTTATGGTTCTTTGGGAGCATATTAAGGGAACTCTCTCAGGTCTCCTGAATATCACGTTCAGCAAATCAGATAACCAGTCTAACACAGGAGGACAATTTTACCCAAGAATGATTTTACTTAGTCTAAATGCTTTAAATCTTTGTATCTGCAGGTAATGTATATAAAGAAGCTTTCTGTGAATGGCTTCCCAGTATACAAATGCCAGTATTTTCAGTAATATTCACCATGGATTGCTCCAATGTGGACAACAGCCATTTACACTAGAATCATCTATTGGTAAGAAAAAAACTTTTTGTTATAACTCAATAACCATAACCTCCAGCTATGGTGTTGCTAGAACATCTTAAATCTCTAGTTTGGAAGAAAATTGCAGAAACCTCAATATAATCAAGATGAACTGATCAGGCTTCGATATCTGTATGACAATCAAATTTGTTTTGATCCCCTCAAAATCATATCCTGAGGAAACCATCAGAATGCTTTGTAACCATATGAATATTTATATACTCAGCAGATTAAAGCATTTCTGTCAAAATACACCATGCTACATAAACTGATTCACCCTGAAAGCTCTGTCATTTCCGAGCCCTGTCATTTATAATGAACATTACATTAATCTCCATGCTGTATGTTTTTGAGATATTTCTGGTAGATGGAAAAGAATCTAAAGGTGTCCAGGTATCCCAGCAAATTTGCAAAGCAGTACACCGTGTGGTGTTTGGGCTTCAATGCACTGGTCTACATGGCTCTGTCTTGGAACGGCTGTACCTCCATTTACAAAATACAGTTAATCTGAGCCCCAAGGTAAGAGCATGGTCAGTCATACAAATCGTGACCCAGTGATGAGTTATGAAATTAATTAAGTGTCACAAACAGATCATTTTTAAAAAAGCAGAAAAGAATAGGGTAGAAAGTATCAGAAGTGGTTACCGTGATAAGAAAAGATCATTTCAGGAAGCTTTTGTTTCTGTCAAATATCTGTGTACATCCTCCCAGATGATGATGTAACATGCACATCTTACAAAGTGCTAAAGCTTTTGCATTAGAACACATCAGCATCACCTTCTAGAAAAATCTATGTGAGTTCATAAGGATTGTAATGTTTGTCCATGGTAGCAAAATAGATCTACGCTCCAGTGTTTCCCAGTGTGGGTCACGGAATTGCCAGTTAAGAATATCTTCAGGAGCTTTTTAAAAATGCAGGTGTGAGGCCTCACCTCAGAACTATTCAGAAGAATCTACACAGCTGAGCTTAGCATTAGCACCTCAGGTTTTCCTGGTGCAAGGTCTGAGGAATCCTTCCCTCTTCCCTTCTTTGTCTACCAAAAGAGAGTCAGAATGATTCTATTTTATTAGGATAACCACCATGGTCTAGGCCATCAGAGGCAATCCTGCAAGGGACAGTTCCGAACCGAGCCCCATACCCGGTGTGCAGTTCACACCTGCTCCTGGCTGTGTGGACCCAGGCACAGACAACTGAAGTCATCGTTGAAATAAACATCCAGGGGTGTGACTGCTGGCCGTACACCTTCCTCCGTCTCTTAAAGACTGCATGACGTCTTTTGCCATGCCACTTTGCTGCAGGCAGGATCTGACAAGTTTCTGCAGTATTTGCTGCCTGGCTAAGACCTGCTCTCAGCATGGATTAGGACTAGATGCTTATGCAGACCTCAACACTTACCCACGACAGCCACCCAGACTGCCGACCCAGCAGCCCTTCCAACATGTGCCTTGTCAACCCAGACCTGTGAAAATCAGGACAGCCCACGTCCTACCTGAATTGTGATAGACCAGTAAAGAGTTGGTTAGGGAACTTCAGAGCCTATTGTGTCTACGGTCAAACATCCCTGGGCAGGAAATTCTTTATTCTTCACATTAATACTTGCTGTTGCTCTAAATGTAAATCTCCTACAACTTCCCTCAGAAGTCAATTCCAATAATGCATCTCTGCTTAAAATATACACATATATCCTCATATATATATATAGAATTTAAAGATAACATGAATCTTTCCATGAACTTTTTGAAGTACCTTCATATATATATATATATATATATATATATATAAAGATTCATGTATATACATATCAAACTTAATATTTTTTCTTTATCTCTGATGAAAATATTAAAATATTGATCAACAATATACTGCACATCAACCCTTCCAATAACCAATATTTTGAAATAAATTAGCCGCTGAGTTTTTATTTCTCTATAAAGTTGTGCAAACTACTTCGGCCTCCACTCTCCTAGCTGTAATAGCAAATGACTCTTTTAAATTCCGAGGCTTATGCTGATTCTCCTCACGTCTGCTTTTCGTACTTACGAATGTCTGTTAAATATCAATTTGCCTGGAGTCGGGACTAAGCAGGTGTCTGCTCACAGGGTCTTTTATTCTTTTGTTGCTAAGTCTGCCCTTTTTCTCCAGCTGTTTGTGAGCTTTCCATAGGGTTTTATTAAATGCCAGTAGTTCACAAACACAACCCTCTGTTCCAGGTTAACCCAAGCACTTTAACTTTTATCCCTCTGATACGTTTAGCTCCTAATAAAATTTTACGTGAAATATGGCTCAGCTTTAAAACAAATTTGAAAATCACTGCTTGGGGTAGATGATGCTGTGTGTTCACTATATCTGTTTCATGTTCTTTTTCCTGGGCGCACCCAGGAAAACCATATCTCAGCCCCATGTCAAGTCAGATTGAGACAGATTGAGACATGGAGCTGTTCTGCAGCCCTGAATGAAGTGGTATGATCCCTTCCACAAGGAGGGAAGGAAAAGTCCCAAGTGACCCTCTACTCTTTTCCTCCTGTGGTTGCAATCGTGGAGGCCATGATCAAGATGACAGAGCCACAAGATCTTAGCAACCTGGATCTATGAGTCTCTGTGTGGAGCAAAGCATCTTTGGAGCATCACACAACCATCAATAGATTTCGCAGGGGCAGGTAATAAAATCCACAAAGACATTGTCCATTTTGACTGACAAACAATGAAATGGGTATGAGAAGCAGGATGCTAACCAAAATAAAAACTTAAATTGTGTGATGCTATCTCATCAGTTGGGCAGCTAGGACATACAGCGACCCCTAAATCCAAGTCCCAGCGGCTAAAGCTGAGAATGATTATGACAGATGACCAGTTTATATAGTTCACACTTAAATCAGAATTTATTCTGATTGAAATTTGGCGGTGATGTGAACTGCAGGCGTTATCCATTCTAGTTTTGTCTTATTTTGGGGTTGTGAGAGGAAGTGATACTATCAATAGCAAATTTTGTGTAAGCCACTCAGTCTGTTTGGAAACTCAAGTCATAAGTGAGTCTCTCTCAGAGCTGAGTAAAACGCTTCTGTGATATTAGAGAGGCATACTAAGATAGACCCCAAGATTCACCTATCACATAATCAGTGAAATCATGAATACTGGATTAGAGTTGCACCGTGGCCACTACTCTGTTTCATAACTAGAAGCAGGAAAGAGTTGGAGGAACTGCCAACCACTCCCAACCTCCAGTAAAGCATCAACCTTAGGCACACAAGAGATTGACAGAGGGACGCAATGTCTTCCACGTAAGGAATAAGAACATCATTTGCACACAGTAAGTTACGTCTGACCATTGTCACCAACCGTAAATCACGCAGCTTCTGCATACCCTAAACACATAGTTTCTTCTTGGACCTAGCATTTTTGTCTCTTAAAAAAAGTCAGTTTTTAGGGCCGGCCTGGTGGCGCACTGGATAGTGCGCCGCTTGGGAAGCGCGGTGGCGCTCCCGCCCGAGGGTTCGGATCCCACATACAGACCGGTTCCCGCTCACAGGCTGAGCAAGGTGCGGGTGCAACACCGAGGGTTGCGGCACTCCCGCCCGAGGGTTCGGATCCCACATACAGACCGGTTCCCGCTCACAGGCTGAGCAAGGTGCGGGTGCAACACCGAGGGTTGCGATCCCGTTGCCGGTCCCCGGTCCGGTACGGGGGCAACACTGAGGGTTGCGATCTGTTGCCGGACACGGAAAAAGACAAAAAAAAAAAAAAAAAGTCAGTTTTTAAATTACATCTCCTAATACACTTTTCTTCCATCATGATAACTTTTCTTTCATTGTTAGGATGGATTTTACAATTCTGTGTCATGTGAATAATTATTATCTATTTTCCCCGTGTACTTTATAATCTTTCAATCATCCAAGAAAGCTCTTTTAAATTTTCCATAGAGTTTAAGTCGTTATAAAGACTAAAAGTCTGATTTGCAGATAGGAATTTCCATTTCTCTTTAAAGTACTGTCTTCTGAAGTTACAAATGGAACCAAACTGTTTTGTTTATTTGCTTGTTTTGAAGAGTGAGTGTTCCTGACATAGCTTCTGCATTATATCTATTTAATTATATCTATGCAGCCTATAGATAATAAGTACAGTTATACATCGCCTAATGATGGGGATACCTGAGACATGTGTCATTAGGCGATTTAGTCATCGAGCGAGCATCACAGATGGCACTTGTGCTAACCTAGATGGCGTAACCTACTACACACCTGGGCCATATGTTACAGCCATTAAAACCTTATGGGACCACCACTGTAGATGAGGTCTGTCATTACCAAAACACTGCTATGTGGCGCATGTCTGTATTATTATATATATATATATATATATATATATATATATATATATATATTCTATCTGTCTATAACTCAGGATTGTTGTCTGTTCTTCCATTGAAGGTTATTCTATGGGTGATTGCCACCCCCCAAACCATGAACTAAATGGGACCTAACAGACCCACAACAGAGAATCCACTTCACCCAGTTTACCCACAGAGCTGTTTTGCTCAGAGTTTGGCCTGAAATATTTCGGATCTTTCCAGGTTGTTTATATCATGATGACAACCTCTAGACTGAACATATATACCATGACGTTTCTTCTCTTGATGACCACATTTGGACATGAACGACTGTGGTGACACCAGATGCTTCCTCTGTCAGCAGACATGTCTCGGCATGGCCTCACAAGCATAGGGCTGGGGCAGGCTGGCAACGTGACCTGAGCAGAGCCCCCTGCATTGTCACGCTGCTTCTCCCAGCTCTGCTGGAAACCACCGGGCACTGTTTCTCCCAGGCAGCACCAGAGCAAAAGGCGATACCCACCGCTGGACGAACTGCAGGGCTTCCATCGTCAGCCTCTGGGTGAGATTGTCATAAGACATGGGCTGCTGGGTGATTTCGTAATTCCTCATCAAGAAGCAGTTCAGGGTCCGGAAGAAAAGCAGGAAGCACAGGAAAAGGCCGAGGATCACGGCCGCCAGGAGGAGCAGGCAGAAGAAGACCGCACGAGGCACGTGGAGCAGCCCCAGGCCACGCAGCACCACCAACGTGAGGACGGTGACCCCAAGGACCTGCAGAGGGCTGAAGACCAGCACCCTGAAGGCTGTGCCGAAGACAGTGCCTTCCCCAGGTTTGCAGTCTCTCAAGTTGGTCACGGGCAGCCCATAGAAATAATCAAAGCCATGGCGTAAAGGGTGGTGGCAGAAGTCCATCCTGCTGTGACAGCTCATCCCCAGGTGCCACTTTCCTGAGAAGATAAACCGGTGACACCTTTAGCCCCAATAAACACCCTGATTGGAAAACACTGGCCTCTGGGGCTCACACGCAGAAAAGTGGGCTCTTCCTGTGTGTTTTACCAGCAGAATCTTCACACTCATAGGGCCTCACCGTTCTTCACATCCTTTTCCGTAAACGCTGGGGTATTAGCTACTCACTTTCCCAGAAAATAAGAACTAATCTGGTCATTAAAAAACAAACATAAAACAAAACAAAAACAAAACAACCTAGCACCTTTGATAGGCAGGAAACAACTACATAGAAAAATATAAGCATTTTTTCCTGGACAGACTCTTTTTCCAAGACACACCGTGAAAATTAAAGTTTTAGAACCAACTGGCCTGTTAAAAGTGGGAACAAATCCTTACTCAAAAACCTACCCCCTGGGGCCGGCCTGGTGGCGCACTGCGCTAGTGCGCCGCTTGGGAAGCATGGCAGCGCTCCCGCCGAGGGTTCGGATCCCACATACAGACCGGTTCCCGCTCACTGGCTGAGCGAGGCGCGGGGGCAACACCGAGGGTTGCGATCCCGTTGCCGGTCCTGGTCCGGTACGGGGGCGACACTGAGGGTTGCGATCCGTTGCCGGACATGGAAAAAAAGACAAAAGACAAAAAAAAAAAAAAAAACCTACACCTGGGGCATGAAGAAATCCTACTCAGTAACTCAGCAATTATTTTAAACACCTTGAAATTTTCTTATAA
>NW_007728329.1:244530-252186 GCF_000696425.1 Galeopterus variegatus
AAAAAAAAAAAAAAAAAAAAAAAAAAAAAAAAAACCTACCCCTGAGGCATGAAGAAATCCTACTCAGTAACTCAGCAATTATTTTAAACACCTTGAAATTTTCTTATAAAATGTTAATTATACCACTAAATTAATCAGCACCTCACACACACACACACACACACACACACACACACACACACACACACACACACGACACATATTTGTACATTCAAATATCCCAGATAGGCTCACTGCCTCTTAATCTACAATTGAAATCATCTCATCCCTATTTAGAGTCATGCAAAGCGTATCGGCGATGTCGTCCCCGAGAAGCCCATCACGAAGCCCCCTCTCACTTTCTTGCTAACCTTGCCCAAGTCCTCCCTTGCCCTGCCCAGCAGCCCATACCTATCAGCGCTGTTGAGTAGCCTTGGTCCTTCAGAAGCTTGGCGAATGTGATCTCACTGGGGGGAAGTCCTCCAGAAGAGGCCACGAAGAGGAAAACTCCAGTCCGGAACCGAGAAGCCATTCCTGAAGCAGGAAAAAAAATCAATCCTTAAGAACCAAGAGAAGGCAGGAGCTGGGGGGTCACCTGGAGCTGTCGCGCAGTCACAGCAATGCAGATGGGAGGTTACCTGATCGGACCGGGTATCGACCTGTCAGGAAGGCTGCCCTACTCGGTGTACACAGGGGCGATGCTGCCAGGTGCTGGGTGAGTTTTGCTCCCCCGCTGGCCAAACGGTCAATGTTGGGAGTCCTAGAACAAAAGGATCACGTCAGGGTGGTGATCTTCAAGATGCAGCTGCCCCTGTGTCTCTTCATGGTGGGAAACCTCTCAAAGACGAAGGGAAACTGGGTGGTCATACAGGGGAGGCGGGGGGCAGGGGAGGTGAGAACGAAGTGACATGGGACCGAGACTCAAAGTAGAACGAAACCAAGGAAATATCTAAATGATCCAGGAATGACATCCCCAGGAGGTCCACCCACCTCCTCAGAAGGCTCTGAGCACCTGTCCCCTCTGGCCCTGTGACAGGAGGAACCAAATCTCGGGAGTGGGCTGCTGCACGGAGGAGTGAGAATCAGACTCCAATTTCTCCCTTTCATGCCCCCCAGGTTAACTCTGTGCCCCCAAAGGAGAAGCTCCAGGGTCAGCCTGACTCCCCTTTTCCCAACCACAGCCAAAGGGAAGCCCACAACCAGCTGTCATCATTTGCCTGTAGCTCATTTCCATCTGCCCCCAGGAAGATGGAAACAATCAGATCCCACATGCCTCCACCAGTGGACATCCACAAATGGGGTGCTGTGGTCCAGGAAAAAGGGACACACACCACAGGGAAGAAATGACACTCCATGACCCCCGCACACCCTTTGTTGGTTTATTTTTTTTAATGCTTAATAAACACTTATGTGTGAGCTCACTTCCAGGACGACGCATTGTGCAAGATGAGCTATCCTGGTGCCTTTTCTCCATGAACGGATTGGCTGGTCATCTGTGGAAATCATGCCAGTCTTCCTAGGCATTAATTCAGGAATTAACCTCTTTCAGTGTCTGGACCAGACTGAGCTGTCTCTCTCTACATGCTTTCTGGGGAACCCAGCCTCCTTCCTGTCTGCCTGGCTGGTCATCTTCCATCCTTCAGTTCCGGGCATAGATGGGATATTCATAGGCCTCCACTACCTTCTTTTGTCCATGGGAGGGTCCTGATCTGTATGTAGGACAGTGGTCCACATCCCCTATCCCAGCAGCTTTCTCACTGCAAAGTAATGGCACAGCCAATTGTGCCCCCTCCAAGACGGCTGCCCATGAGGTGGGAGCATGCATCTTGTTCACTGCGTGGTCCCACAGCTCCCCTAGACAGTGTGCATACACAGTCGTCCCGCGATAAAGCATCACTTGAATGGGGAAATCATTTCACTGCATTTGTGGTGTCAAACTAGTCTGCCTCTATTAGGTTAGTGCATGTGTTTAATTGTCCATATTTCTGCTTCTCTTTTGCCTTAAATGACAAGATGCTTAGAAGACAGAAACTCTCTCTCTGTATTTGACTAAATCCTCCTACCGCCTAGACTGGCCAATGGAAGAATTTTTCTATTTTGGGATGTGATATAAAATATAAAATGAGAAATATAATTCAGAAAGAATGGGAATCAAATATGGAAAGCAAGACAGATCTGGGGTAGATATCACCATATGTTTTTCCATGGAATTTTGTAGACATTCTTTTCTTTTGATGACTGGTAGAGATTAAACCTTAAAGGCTTGACTTTAATCTTTTAAGCTAAGGCACCTTAGTAAGATCAGTTACCTATTATTTTGGTAAATTTTAGAAACATGTAATATTGAAAAATAAAACAAAAAAGAACTTACTAGAAATTATGAGCCTGATAAAAACTAAATTAATAACATCCGTGTCACACATGTCAAAGAGTGATCTCTAATGTTTGTATAAAATTGGGGCATAAAACACACATGGTCAATTAAAATTTTAATGGAACACTGAGTACAGATCTTATCAGTGTATATGCTTAAAAATACATCAGTACATATTTTAAAAATAAAAAGCAACATCTGATACAAAGATTCAGGTTGCAATTGAGAAACATTTGTGTATGTCTTGTAGGCAAGTGTGTCCTTAAAAGAATAATTTATTTGTTTAATTTTTTTTTGACCTGACATGTCATGATGAAACGTACTTTCCACGATGCTTTGTCGTGTTGAAAAGATGAAGACTCAGAGTAAATGGCACAAAAATAAATCCCTGACCCACAGCACTTGGCAGTGCGTCCATCCCCAGCTGCAGGCATTTAGAGGGTACAAACCCTCCAGGAAAACTTTAGTACAAGCAAATGCTGTTTCCTCATCCTCTCCTTTAAGTTAGTTTGCAGTGATCTTTTGTGCAATGAAGCCCATTCACAGAACTACTTCTACGTCATTGCTTCCTCATTATTGTGAAGAAAAAAATGAAATTCTAATGCCAGAGGACTTACTTTCCTTTTTAGACTAAAGGGACTTTAAAATTTCCCTCACATTAAGTCAATTTTAGGCAGAGGGCTTAGAAAGAAGACATCGTTCTCTGTTACGCAGGCCTAAGGGTCAGACGCCACTGCATCTGGTTCCCAGTAAGTTCTTGCCACTGGGGCCATAATCCCTGGCCCTTTAAAAGTTATGCCATCATAACATGTGACATCTTTTCCCACGATTATGTGCCAGTGCTATAAGCTGAATGTCTGTGCACCCCCACCCCAAATTCCTATGTTGAAATCCTCACCCCCACCAGGATGGTGTTAGGTGGTGTGGCCTTTGGGAGGTGACGAGATCATGAGGATGGAGCCTCATGAATGGGATTAGTGCCTTTATAAAAGGACCCCAGAGAGCTCCCTTGCCCCTCTCACTATGTGAGGACACAGTGAGAAGGTGCCTTCTATAAACCAGGAAGAAGGTCCTCACCGGACATAGAATCGGCCACGCCTTGATTTTGGACTTCCAGCCTCCAGAGCTGTGAGCAATGAATGCCTGTTGTTTATACCCAGTCGGTGGTGCTGTGTTACAGCAGCCTAAATGGACTAAGGCAGCCTGGGTGGCTGACGATGAAGAAAGCCTTGGGAGGGAAGGAAAACTGGGTATGGAAGTGAGAGTGAGGGGTTCATATGCCAGGATGGGGTGAGGCAGGCTCAGAACCAACTGAACCCAAGCAAGATGCCAAAAAAGAGACGAAATAACTGAACAAATGGGATAACACTTAATGTGTACAAAGCAGCCTAGCGGTGGTCATTAAGAAAAAATCATGATGAATACCTTTCTAGTGACCTCCCTGAGTTTATCCAACTCACTGTGCATATTCAGATACACTGACACCTGCCTCCACGATACCTATATCTCCTGTCTATACACAGCCAAGCAGGGATGGGTGCTGTTGGGAGGGTTTTAAACGTTTCCCTGTGGTCTGTGTGCTGTAGATCTGTGCTAACCGTCACTGGGGACTGTCACCTATGAACACAGCCATGTGTATACCCAGGAGCTGCTTTGCCCTACCTGAGAGTCTTGTTCCCATAGCACCCGAGATCTCCAATGCCAAGGTCGTCAGCCATCAACACGACGATGTTCGGCCTTGATGCTGCACGGCTCTGGGCTTCGCACAGAAACAACAGCAGAAGGAAGAGGACACTCATCTTCCTGCAAAGGGCAAGGAGACAAAAGGGGACTGAAGGACATAGCGTTGTGCTCGGTCATGCCACTCCTTTTCCAAGACCCCCCTCCTTCCTTGCACACATTTCAGATGAGACCAAAATCTGCCCGCCGGCCCCAGACCACATGTGCCTTGTCTGAGAAGTTGCTGGGTGAGGAATTTTATCCTCTCCTTCCCACGTGTCTGTTTCCAAAACACACATCCCCCCTGGTAACTAGTTGTGCCTTTCTTCAGAGGCGCTCTTTGGAAAAACGAAAACGCGATCGCCTCTTGGCATCTCTTTATGGAAGGTGGGCTCCTCCAAAAGGTAAACGTCTCTACTTGAGCACCGGGACAACAGCTGTTTCACTGAGATCAAATTTGCAATGTCCTATCGTTTCTAAAATTAACTGTGACTTTTGATTTGGTAGCTTTTTAAAGGAGAACATGCAAATATTTCAAAGCTTAAGTGCAGGGAGTTGCCAGTCCAGGGCAGCTCTGTGTGCTGGCAAGTGTGACAATGGAAGGGAACCCCCCCATCGCCGAGGTCTGTCACCCCAACACCATCTCACCGCCTGGCATTTCCTTCCTTGCAAGAATGACAAGAGGGAGAAATTTTAGGAGAGGCTGGTGGCTTTGCACACACTCTATCACCCCTTCTCCCAGGCCCCTAGAAATCACCAACTGAAGTGAACAGGAGGAAACCTGCAAACACCCGAGCAGCTGGGAAAGAGTGGCATCCTCGTGCCCGACCCCTTGCCATGCCTGGACCAGACTGAGGTAGGCACCCAGCACCTGTGCCCACCCTTTGAGAGGTAGGGACCCAGGGAAGCAAGACAAGACCATGGCAGGACCTCATCCCTGGAATCTGAGACTACATCACCTTACATGACCAAAGAAACTTTGCAGATGGGATGGAAGACTTTGAGGCTGGGAAATTATCTCGGATTATCCAGATGAGGCAAATGCAATCACAAGGGTCCTTATTAAAAGGAGGCAGAGGACATTTGACTACAGAGAAAGAGGAAGGCCACACAATAATGAAAGCAAGGGGAGAAAGGGGATGTGAGGCAGGGCCACCAGCCAAGGAACGCGGACAGCCTCCTAGAAGCTGGAAACGCCATGAGGCAGATTCTTGCTGAGAGCCTCGAGGAGGGACTGACCCTGCTGACACCTCGGTTTGAGCCCCCTAAGACTCATTGCAGACTTCTGACCTCCAGAACTGTAACATGATAAATCTGTGTTGTTTTCAGCCACCGAGGTTGTTGTCACTTGTTAACAGCAGCCACAGGAAACCAACATGCCTGGGATATTAAGTGTGTGTTCCACGTCTGGTTTGTTCCCTGTGCCATCCCTGCAACATAGAACCATTTCTGGCACACGGCAGGAGTGCACGTTTTAGTCTGTCACGTTTGTGTGTTTACTCAACTACCCGGGGATCCTTGGCGGTCTGCTCACATTTAAGAGCGAGACCCATGGTTTGTTCCCTGTGCCATCCCTGCAACATAGAACCATTTCTGGCACACGGCAGGAGTGCAGGTTTTAGTCTGTCACGTTTGTGTGTTTACTCAACTACCCGGGGATCCTTGGCGGTCTGCTCACATTTAAGAGCGAGACCCGGGGCGCTGGTTCAAAGGCCTGTGAGTACATGGTGGGATCGCGGCTTCACCTGGGGGGATCAGGTGCGAGGCTGGGCTGTGTGTTCACAGCCTCCTGCTTGGGGTGTAGGCACGTCCAGCTGGTGGCATTCTGGAGCTGGAGTAAGGGAAGCTGCTGGCGCCCTCACCCTTCCCAACAAGGGATCTGATGAGTCCTCCTGTTCCCACCTGCTGCTTTCTTTCTGCTCTGAGCTGTGCCCAATGCCGGGCCCTTGGGCCCTTCCTGATGCACTCGGTCCATAGAGCCAGCTTGTTTTCTGCTGGGAAGGGGAACACTGTCCAGCTCTGCAGAGTTGGGGTGGGGATCTCGAAAGCCCAACCTTTTCCATAAAGATGCACAAGCTGCCCTTTGATCTCCAGCGTATTCCTCACCCCGTCTTCAGTGGTGCCTGAGCTGCCATTGCCTGTGCCTCCCAGGATTCTCTGGTCACTGTTCTTGCTAGCTTGTCCCTTACCAGGCAGGTTGGTGGGCCTTACTCCATCCTGCTACGTCACTGACTTGCCATCTTCCTTGATTCTCTTTTGGACAGGAGTCGACGTGTGTTCAAGCTGCCAGGTCGCACAGAGGCCTGACTTCCTCAGGATTCCCTCCCTTCTTCTCTGGGGGACGCTGACTTTCTAGTTCACTGTTTTATTTCCTTCTCTCCGCACTCCTTTGGTTTTGCCACCCGATCACCCCCACCCTGCAACAGGTTCTCCGTTCAGAACCGGAATTTCTGTTGACAGGGATGTTTTAAGGATGTCACTCAACAGGTTATACAGCCCGAGAGAGGCCTGGCTCGGTGTCCCGGCAGGTGGCAGGTAAGCATGCAGCATGATAAACCATAGCCCCAGGCCTCGTTCAGTATCTATCTTTTCATCCTCTCCCCACCAGCACTGGCAGGTGGAGGTGGCATCTCTCCCAGCCTGTGGTTTCCAGTGCAGAGCCAGCTTTCTGTCCCCAGCAACTTCTAGAGCCAAGTCTCTGGTTTTGCAGCCCTGAGCCTGAGACCAGGAACTGGAACTCACCGCTCTGTCTTTCTGTCCCTCACTGGCCCTGGAGGCACGCTGAGCCCTGCTGCACCTCTGCTCTCTCTTTATGCTTTGGCTGTCACTGCTACGAATCTGGGGCACTGAGGGTCCTTCAGCCTGTGAGCTGGCAGAACCACCTTGACCTTAGTCTACATCTACTCTTCAGTTCACACCAGCCTGGCTGGATGCAGACGGTTCCTATGCAGTCACCAAAGACACTGGGCTTCAAGGCCAGTGGACACGGTGTGGCAGATTCCTCTTTCTGGCTTTCTGGTGACACCTGTGCAAGCGAGCCTTTCCCTCTCAGGAATGTGCCCCTCTTTAAACACACTGCACAGGTGTCCTGTAGTGTCTCTCTTTTCTCAGAGTCTCTCTTTGCTGGTTCTTCCTCATGCACAAGCCTCATAATCAGAATCACAACCCTACATAATTACAGAGGTTGGACAAGAGACTGGAAACCACCCAGGTTTAAGAACCAATAGGAAGAGGGGACTACGCCAATGGCAGCTCGTATGCCACCCTTGCAGGACCTTCCAATTTTTAACGAGAAGATTGATATACATATTCGTGGCTGCAATTATATAACCATCAATTTAATAATTAAAAAAATATATATGTGGGCCAACATGGTACAAAAGAGCCAAAGAAACAATAAAAAACATCTTTTCTGGCTACAGGCCACTTCCGTGTGACTGCTGTCCAGTCTCTAAACGTTGCGAGTCTCAGAACACTTTCTACTTCCCCATCTCCTGTCTTCGTGAGATATAAATGCTCTTTCTGAGACTAATTGCTCACTGAATACTAAGAAATGCAGAAGTTCTACTTTCAGATCAACTGTA
>NW_007728329.1:252954-256530 GCF_000696425.1 Galeopterus variegatus
TGTTTGATTCACTTCGATGCTAACTACAGGTAACTTCTTACTGAATCCCTCACATGAAACCACATAAAAATAACTCAGCCGTGAGATGGCTTAATGCCAAAGATCTTATCTCTCTTTAAATGCTTAAGCTAACATTTATGTTTTGAAAGAAATGAGAAAAGAACTGTTTCTTTTTCTAAAAAGCATGGATTAAAAATGCAGACTTTATACAAACAAAAGCTGGTATGAACTGAAAGGCCAGCTTGAGAGAATACAACCGTTCAGATACTATTCAGATAATATTAGTTCAGTTACAAAAGGCCTTGCAGATCTTTAACTTGGATTAACCCACTACAACATAGGGCCTGAGGTGCAGGTGGATGCTGAGTGTTGACTGGACACTGCTCTGAGCACCAACTATCTCTTTGGTTTCTGTACTTCCTCTGAGTCTGAACTTAAAATAAATTTCCTCCCAAAAGACTCCTCTGTTTCGGGGAAATAGACCTTTGGGGGACTCACCCCACGGGTCTTGAAGACATGTCTGTATTCTGGATAGAATACACCTTAGACATAGGTTGGGCTGACAACCAAAAATGGATGTTGTATACCAATTATCTCTGTAAAAATGAGCCTTGTATCCACTATAAATAGGCGATAGATTACATTACTATTTTTAAAAAATATTCAATCCTGGGGGAATTGGGAGTTATTGTTTAGCAGGCATAGAGTTTCAATTCTGCAATATGAAAAGAGTTCTGGGGATGGGTGAGGGTGATGGCTACACAACCGTGAGAACATATTTACTGCCACTGAACTGTACACTTAAAAATGGCTGAGATGGTAAATTTGATGTTATATGTATTTCTCTGCAATTAAAAATAGTGATAAATTTTTCTTTAAAAATCCAAATGAGTTAAGAAAAATTCTTGTAATATTAAATTCAAAATGAAAATAAAATAAACTCATTAGTTAAAATAATCAATCAATCAATCAATCAATCAATCAATGCATGCATGCATGCATGCATGCAATCCTTTCTCCACACTAGTGTGGTTGAGGGAGGAGGCCAAGTACATTACGCTGGCCTCATAACGGGCACAGTGTACTTGTCCACCCCTTGATTTTGAGCTCAACCATGTGAGTTGCCTTAGCCAATGGGATGTTATCAGAGGTGAGGGAAACAGAAACTTTACGCTTCTGGGGTTAGCCTGGCCCTCTTATACCTCTGCCATGCCCATGAGAAGAGCTTTCTCTGGTTGCCCCTACCTCCTCCTCAGCTTGAGCCCCAGAATAAATACATTTGTAGCAGATATAGCCCCAAATGCAGCCTGGACCTGGAACTAGCAGAGTCACATTGCAGCCAGCACATGGACTCATGAATACACATTGTTGTCTAAACCACTGAGTTTGAGGGTGGATTGTTATGCAGCATTATTTGTGGTTACAGCTCACTGATACACTATATTATCTGAATTGACAGCTTGCAAAAACAGGAAAAGGGTATACACTGCAAATTTTGACAAAATACGCATGATTAAGGCCCAGAGAAAACCAACTATGTTTTGAAGTGGAATTTTTTTTTCATGTGTATTTACCTTGCTTCCCCATTAAGTATTTATAATCCCTCGATGTTGAGGCCATGAACCATTTTCTCTTGCAATTCTCCCCCATGGTCCTATGAGTAAATAAATATTCACTAAATTGCTTAATTGAGCTTTGGTACAGGAGTACACAGAAATACAAATTAGACACCCAGGATAAAGGGTTCCATTGTAGGTCATGGAATCCGTTAAAATGGGATTTTTCAACCTCTGCACTATTAACAGTTGAGATAGATGATCTGTTGTCATTGTGGGGAGCTGACCTGCACACTGCAGGATATTGAACAGCATCTCTGACCTCTACCTACTAGATGCCAGGAGTATGACACCTCCCAGCTGTGTTATGCAAAAAGAGTTTCCAGATTCTACCAACCATCCCCTGGGGGAAGCGGAGGGACAAAAATTGCCCCCACTTGAGTACTGTTCCATTACAGCAAAAGAGAAAGGTGGTATAAGAGAACAGACACCCAATGTCAAGAGAGAGCTCACAGATAAGTACCTTTTCCTCTAAGCGTCAAGAGAAGCATTTTTTCTTAAAAGATCCTATAAGATTGGTCTATCCAGCCATCAAATCGATAATAAGAGAACAGACACCCAATGTCAAGAGAGAGCTCACAGATAAGTACCTTTTCCTCTAAGCCTCAAGAGAAGCATTTTTTCTTAAAAGATCCTATAAGATTGGTCTATCCAGCCATCAAATCGATATTCCTGCAGCTGCACTCTTTGAATGTGAAATATTTTGAGAGGCATGATTTTTTTTTAAGATGATTAGCGTAAATGTGGTAAGCTATGTGACTGGAAGCCCAGGGGTACTCCCTTTAAAGAAAACTTTACTAACCACAAATAACCACTGCTCTCTCTCCTGGGAATGTCTTATCTCAGCTGAGTTGGCATTTTTAGTATTAACTTAGATTCTTAAACTTTGTAAAGTGATTGACCCTATTATTAATATTTGAATAGAATGAAATAGTTCTTTTGTTTTGTTTTGTTTTACATCTGTTCCTGGGACTAAGCCTAGAATCCAAGGATGTGTTTTAAGGTCACCTTCACTTTCAATGATAGAATTGAATACATTTAAAAAAAAATTGGGGGGTGTCTCGGTTATTCAGCTTAGTTATCTCATTAACTATTCCCACGGGGTTTTTTTCATGGGACACACTTGTGTTTTATTTATATTTCATGACATTTATTTTACTTAAATTATATACAAACCCAGGAATGAAATGATTTTGTCACTGGCACAAGCCTGCCATCTTTTCTCATTTAAAATAGGTTAGAAATAAAACTATTCCTTATCTCATCATAAAATTATTATTTTGCAGCTAAAGATCTATCATGGCTTCCTGCTGCCCCTATGACAGACTGAGTGTAACTAATGGTTCATCTGCATCCCGAATGAAAACGAAACATCATCCCCCTTTAAATTTCTGCTCCTTCCTTGTGAGCTTTGCACGCTGAGCTAGGCAGGACCCAGAGCAATGTTGAAAGCCTCGCCCAAATCTCAGCTCCTGAATTGCAAACTTGGTAACATAGAGCAAGCAATGGCTCGTCTCATGACTGGGTTTTTAAAAACTTGGACTCAGCCAATGATGTGTCTGTCCTCTACCTAACGTTACTTTTATTAGAAATACTGTCTCCTCCCTGAACAGCCACTTTGAGGTGATTCTTTTAACACATCATGGGCTGGTAAATCCAGGCTCCAGCCCTGCGAGAAGTTCCAAGTATGATCAAAAACATTTGTAGAATTAGCACGTGACTGCGTGGGTGTAACAAAAGGTAAACTCTCCTACTTACAGCGTCCTGGCACTGTAAAGGTGGTAAAAATGGACCTCATATTCCAGCAAGGTGAGGGATGGTGGAAGAATGAAACGCAGCAACGTGGAGAGGTCAATCTGCAGCCCAAATCCCCAGCTTCAATCTGATTTCTTTGGGGACACCCTCCCAGATTCCTTGGATGGATGGAATTTCTTTATGCATTCTTTTTTTTTTTTTTTTT
>NW_007728329.1:257479-257844 GCF_000696425.1 Galeopterus variegatus
TTTTTTTTTTTTTTTTTAAATTGAAACATAATTGATTATACATTTTTATGGGGTACAGAGTTGACTATCAATATTTGTGTATAATATGTGATGATCAAATCAGGATAACTAGCATACCCAACATGTAATCATTCTTTGTGTCCATTAACCAATTTCTCACTAACCCCCATCCCATGCCCCCTTTCCAATCTCAAGTAACCACATGGCTGTTGTCTCCTTCTGAAAGTTCAACGCGTTACTATGGTTGTTGTTTCTCTTTCTTTCTTAGCTCCCACTAATGACTGAGGACATAAGGTATTTCTCTTTCTGTGCCTGGCTTACTTCTCTTAACATAATTTTCTCCAACCTCATCCATGTTGCTGCAA
>NW_007728329.1:257974-259822 GCF_000696425.1 Galeopterus variegatus
GAATCAATGTTGAACATGTTTAATTAAAAATCCCTCATGCCAACTCAGCCAAACAGAAGATTAACAGCCATGAACAATTTTTTTTAAATGGTTGTAAGGTTTTATGGGTAATAGGAAGGATTCAAAAAGTAGCATCCATCTCTAAATGTAAAGTGTGAGACACACTAGAGGGTCTTAAATGACAAAGGCATCAAGTCTATTCACTGAGGTCAGGACTCCCTCTTCAGCAAAGGGTGCTGGGATAACTGGATATCCATNGAATCAATGTTGAACATGTTTAATTAAAAATCCCTCATGCCAACTCAGCCAAACAGAAGATAAACAGCCATGAACAACTTTTTTTAAATGATTGTAAGGTTTTATGGGTAATAGGAAGGATTCAAAAAGTAGCATCCATCTCTAAATGGAAAGTGTGAGACACACTAGAGGGTCTTAAGATTATTCAAAACACCCATTATAAATGCCTACTAAAAGCTTAGGACTGGAGCATCAGGAGTCCCAAAGTGGAGTTAATGGCTTGCAAACCCAAACTAATACCAGTAATGTGTAAGAGTGGGCTTAACCACCTCTGGCCTCCCGTATGAATGCAACATATAGCATTCATCCCAGAGAAGGCTACACCCAGATAACTGTGGTGGTGTGTTTCTAATTGCCATTTTCATGTTTCTCATGACATAGAAAATAAGTAAATAAGTTGTCATGTCTTCAGACTAGTTTTCTGCGTGCCTAGTAGGTAACGGGGCACTGTAAGTGCTTTGCCTCTTAACCAAGTTATCCATGTAAAAAAATAAATAGAAACCCCTTTTTGTTATGAGTTACCTTTGACTTAGTGATCTCAGATGTAGTTAAGAGGGGTTCTCAGCCTCAGCACTGTTGACATTTTGGACTAGATGTGCTTTGTTGTGTGGCGGGAGCTGTCCTGTCCAAAGCAGGGTGATTTCCAGCGTCTACAGCCCCTTCCACTCAATAGATCCCAACACAGCCCCATCCTCATCCCCTCACTTGTGAAACCACAAGCACCTCCAGATATTGCCAAATGTCCCGTAGAAGACAAAACTGTCCCCCGTTGAGAACACTTAGTCCTAGGAGGGGTGACATCAACCATCTGTAACTTCTTCCCACCTGTCCATGATACAACCGTGGTTCACTTCCTCTGCTCCCACAAGAATGGATTCGGAAACTCCAACCTATATGAGTAGCCACAAACTCCTCCTTCACACTCCCAAGGACATCTTAAATGCTAACAGATAGTGTCCCTTGGGTAGGACATGCTCCCTCGGGGTATGGAAGCCCTCAAATTCCTGTGCACACAGGCCACCATCTCCAAGAAGTCTCTTCAAAGCAAATGTCAGGCTCCAAGCATTCCTTCTCTTGGCTTCCTGGTTACTTATCTCCATGGCTTGTCCACGTGGCGAATCTTTCCCCACCTCACCTTTTTATCAGCAGTGATCCTCTTCAGAACACCCATCTTGCCACTGGCATGTCGGAACCCAAATCGAAGGGTCCTTACTTGCACCCATGGGTAATGGAGCCAAATCTTTCTCTCCTGACCTCCTTCCAACCCGCCTCTCCCCTCTCTCCCTTTGAAGGGTCTTCCCTTCTCATGAAAAGCAAACCCCACTCCCCACAATTTCCTTCCTCTAAAAATAACCAAGCAAGGAAATGAGCTGTTTAGTGTGTTCCTGTTGTTACTCGTTCCTAAATCCCTTTAATTCTCTCTCTGGCAGCTTTTATTCTCTGTTTGTCAGGAACTGGAGAAATGAGAAGAGAATAATTAAGAGTCAGGTGTCTGGGCCGGCCCATGGCTCACTCGGGAGAGTGCGGTGCTGATAACACCAAGGCCCCGGG
>NW_007728329.1:260230-263366 GCF_000696425.1 Galeopterus variegatus
AGTCAAGGGTTAAGATCCCCTTACCGGTCATCTTTAAAAAAAAATTAAAAAAAAAAAAAAAGAGTCAGGTGTCTGGAATTGTGTTTGCAGCCGTCTCTGTCTAACGCCAGCACCGCCTCTAGCTCGCCGAGCTCCAGCCCAAGGAGGAGGGTAGGTAAGGAGGTCTGCACACCATAGCTTGTACAAAGCAGACTGCCCACAAAATCAACCCATGCTAAAGCACCCAGGAAACAACTGGCTACAAAAGCCACTCACAAGAGCTCACCCTCTACTGGAGGGGTGAAGAAACCTCATCGTTACAGGTAGTGGGGCACTCCATGAAATTAGACATTATCAGGAGTCCACTGAACTTCTGATCCGCAAACTCCCCTTCCAGCATCTGGTGCGAGAAATTGCTCAGGACTTCAAAACTGGGAGGCCCATCTTGTTGGCCTTTTCAAAGACCCCAACCTGTGCATTATCCATGCCAAACATGTAACAATTATGCCAAAGACATCCAGCTAGCATGCCACCTATGTGGAGAACTATCATGGGAAACATTTCATCCTCAAAAAAAATTTCTCTCTTTCCTGTTATTAGTAGTTATGAACGTTAGATTTTTTTTTCCACGTGGTCAAAAGTTACCTAAGTATAAGATTGCAAGTGGAAAAATAGGGGACACAAGTCACGTATTGGCAGTTTTTCCATTTTCATTTGTGTGTGAACTTTTGATATAAATGTGGGTACATAAAGCATTAATGCAAGTCAAATTGTTTCAGTGAACAAGTTTCAGCAGTTCAATGTTATAACAATTATAAATAAGTCTGTTAAATTTTTCTGGATGATGCCAGCATTTGGATTTTTTTTAAACAAGTAAATTTCTTACCAATGGCAACTAAATGGTGTTTGTAGCATTTTTATCATACAGTAGATTCCATCTATTCACTATACTTTTCTAAATGAGTTGTCCTACATGCAAGAACATATTTTTAACATTTCTGTCTTCTGTGCTGTTCCTGTAAGTTTGCTATTAAGATACGTTAAATTCTTAAAAAAAAAAAAAAAAAAATTAAGGGGTCTGGTCTCATCTCAGGCCACGCGCTGTGAGATTTTGGTTATCATCTCCTGGTAAACCAATCTTCACGTCACACTGAGATGCCACCTCGACCAGAGGGGAGTCAACTGGGATAACAGAGATAAAAGGTTTCCAAAGTGATGAAGGGCTGGACAGATGCAACCTGTTAGGAGCATTTTAACCTTTCTATACCTTTGCAACTGAAACCAATTCACCAACAATTCAGCCGAATCCATTTCAATTCGAGAAACGCATACGGGGCTACACCTGGAAAGAAGACATTGTAGGAGTCCTATGGCAGTTTCAGGGTTGAATTAGACTCAGAATCACCCTGCATGGCTCTCACCTGCCAAAGGAAGGAATCCACACTACAGAACCCACTAAAGAGAGCAGCAGAGTGAGAAATGTGATTTCTGCAGAAGAAGGCTCAATTCTCACTCTCTGGCTTCCTAGCAGTAAAACCACAAGCCACTTATCGAGCCTGTTAGTTTTCTCTTCTGTAAAGTGGACATAATAATGATAATCCCTTATAAGTATTATTGTGAGGATAAAATTACACACTCGGTAAGCCAGTAGTTCATGGTCGTCATTATTAGCATTATCATTAAAATGTTGTGTTGAATATAATATGTAGTAATAGAGTTTTAAGCAAAGATGTAGAAGGCCAACTAAAAGTGGGCCCCGACAACCCCCCCCTGGTATTCATACCTTGTACAATTCCCTTCCCTTGAGTGTGGGCTGCACACTCAAGGAATTAAGTTCTGATAAACACAAAATGGAAAAAAGGATGAGATATCACCTCTGTGCCTACAACCACCTAAGTGAACTCGGAAAGAGAGCCTGCCCCTGTGGACCCTTGAGATGCAACCACAGCCCTGTCCAGCTGGCACCTTGATCACAGCACAAGACCCAGGAGCAGAGGAACTTGCTAAGCTGTGCTCAGATTCCTGACCCACAGAACTGTGAAATGAGCAATGTGAGTTACTTTAAACTGCTAAATTTTGGGGTAATTTGTTACACAGTAGTAGATGACTAATACAAAGTCCAGTAGCTTAAGATGAGAAGTTCAGTCTATTTGAACTTATTTTAAGAACATGTTGCATTAGTAAGAAGTAGTCAGAATTTATACAAGCAATGTAAAGATACATGGCTCAGCTCAGCAACCTTGGGAACTACAAATTTTTGTTTTACAATTGAAGGTTAAAAATACCAAAAGAAGAGGGTACTTAAGGGAGCCAAACAGAAATGGGGGGGGACAGATTAAATGGAGAAAAATTTAGGCTCTACATGAATCTTATATAAAATTTCACCAAAAAATCCAGCTATTCAGACGCCTTTGGGCTACGATGCTTTAATTGTGCATGAAAATTGCATGGTTTTTTTTTTGTTGTTGTTGTTGTTCTTGTTTTTAACAAATTTTGTTTTGTTGTAGTTTTATTGTAAGTGTACAAGGGTAAAAAAATAATAGATCAACCACTTGGAGAGACATTCAGATAATATGTTGATGTGTTTCTCTTTTTTTTTTTAATGCTTTTGGGGTAAATGACTGAATTAGCAGAATTCCTACAACTATGGAATTTGCTTTTCTCCTTCACGCAAAACTCTCACAGCAAGACTGCTATGGTCGGAATGTTTGTCCCCTCTAAAGCTCATGTGGAAACTTGATGTCCAATGTGGCAGTGTTGAGCAGTGGGGCTGTTAAGAAATGATTGAATCATGAGGGCTATGCACTCATGAATGGATTAATCCATTCATTGATTCATCGATTAATGGGTTAATGGGCTATCATGGTTGTGGAACTGGTGGCTTTATAAGAAGAGAAGAGAGACCTGAGCCAGCATGTGAACAAATAGCCCTCTTGACATGTGATGCCATGTGATGTCCTGAGTCACCTCAGGACTCCGCAGAGAGTCCCCACCAGGAACTTGGCCCTTACCAGATGCACCCACTCTGTGGAGTACGCATAAAGCAAATGTACTTCACAGGGCCTGGTTTTCCAAAGCCTTGCATTTTCAAATGTTGACCTTGCAAACGACAGGAAATTTTCCCCAGGCTATAGTCTCTGTTGTAAGATAAAGAATT
>NW_007728329.1:265496-292908 GCF_000696425.1 Galeopterus variegatus
GGGCTTATTGGAAATAGAGGAAAAGGGCTTATTGGAAATAGAGAAAAACCTGCATGATAAACCAAGTTTTTAATTAGAAATGAAGATTTGTTCAACCCAAGCTATGTATAAGTGACATTTGGTTCACAAAGCATTTTTATCTAACAGAGGTCCTGTTTCAAATCAACAAAGAAAAACGGTCTGACATTAGGGCACCAGAAACCCTTTCTGAATTTTTGTCTAAATGGGTGTTTCCATAGACTTAAATACCTATTGAAATCTCTATAGACTTAAATACCTATTGAAATTACTTGCGATTTATCCAAAATAAATGTTCATGTTTATTTAGCAAATCCCTGTTTTTATTGACTATGCAGCAGTTATCAGGTGCCCTGGTCTTTGTATTTCTCAATACCCTCAACTATACCCAGTGCAATTAAATTAATTATATTAATTTATTAATATTAATAAAGTACTAATAATGAAAATGGATTACAAAATGTAAGTCTCGCCCAACCTCTTTGTTGACATTTGAAGGCTTCAGAAGGGCTTGAGAAACACTAAATTCTGCATGTTGACAAAGCTCTTGGCTCCCTCTCCCTTACTTTTCTTCCTCTATTTTTCGGCCCAGCTGATGAATCATGAGATGAAGCGGGAGGACCGTGAGCAAGGGATGCAGATACAACGTTTCCCAACCTGGCACTGCCACCAACAAGCTTCAACATTTGAACACATCACCCAAAGTTTGCAGGTCCCTGTTCCCTACTGTCATATGATAAAAGGGCTCCTATCATGTCTAAAATCCTGCAATGTTTATGCCTCTGTAATCTGATGTTTTTCTCTGAGCCTTCCTGGAACTGACTCTATATTATTTTCTAATTAGGAAGGATTGAGGCAAGTTTTGCAAGCATCAATACAATGCAAACTATTCCACAAATACTGTAAAAACAGAGTCTAGGGACAATACGACACGCGATATCACATTGAAGTTCCTGAAAAAGGGTCCACGTTTGGCTGCCTCCAGCTGAACTCGGTACTTTGTCAAGTCTGGGTGCTCACCTTGCAACAGAGAATTGCTGGAAGACAGGTGCCCTGGCTGGGCTCTTCTTCATTTATAGCACAGACATGACTGAGTTGGTTGTGAGATTTGATCCCTTCCAGCCCAGTCCAGGCATTGGGGAATTGTTCAGGCAAAGTTAACAACTGTCCTGTGGTCTCCAAAGAGCCCAACCAGGTAAGAAACCTGAAAGAGAGCCTCCTCCCCTAGAGTTCCAGAGCAGCAGAAAGTGTAAATTCAACCTTGGTAGGAAAAGCAATGGCAAGAAAAGAAGGCTTCAGAGTTCGATGGGTGAATGACATTGACGTCCCACAGCCCTTGGTTTGCAGCAAATCATTAGCCTGGGGCTACCCATTTCCTATAGAGCAATAGATCAGTGCTTACTTCTAAACCAATATAGCAGGCTCACCTACGATCCCCATGTTACGCGTGAGGAAAGTGAGGCCGAGAGGTGAAACCACCTGACTAAATCATGTGGCAAGTGAATGACTGATTGGGGGTCAAAGTCCAGTGTGGTCAGATTCCAGGTCTACTTACAGGAAAAGGTGAAGAGAGCTACCCAGATGAGATACAGCCTTTAAGACACCCATAATAAATATAATAAAGGATCCATAAAAGAATCTAGCTGGAAAGGGGGATAGCAGGTGTTAACAGATGGAGAATTTCAGGGGTGAGGTGAAAGTATAAAAGAAGAAAGAAATGGAAATGTCAGATATAAGAAAAATAGATTGAACATCAGAAATAAAGAATTTGTTTCATGGACAAAGGAAAGAATCAGAGACTTGAAGACAGGTCAATAGGAATTAGCCAAATTAAAACATAGACAGTAAAAAGTAAAACAAATGGAGTATTTCTGCTCATCAAAAGGTGCTTCTAAGAATGTGGATAGACCACAGGCAATGAAAGGAAAAATAGACAAATGGAAGCAATGAAATCTAACTAAAAAGTTTCTTTGCATCAAAGGAAACAATCAACAGAGTGAAAAGGTAGCCTATAAAATGAGAGGGGATATTTGCAAACTATGCATCTGATGACTACATATCCAAAAATAATAAGGAACTCCTATAACTCAATAACAACAAAAATAACCTAATTAAAAAATGGGCAAAGGAATTCCTAGACATTTCTCCAAAAAAGACATACCAATGGCCAGCAAGCACATAAAAAGATACTTAGTGTCACGAATGATCAGGGAAATGCAAATCAAAACAACAATGAGATACCACCTCACACCTGTCAGAATGTAAATCAGTATAGCCATTAAGGAAAACAGTATGGAGCTTCCCTAACAAATTAAAAGTAGAAATACCATATGACCAAGCAATCCCACTTCTGCGAATAGACCCAAAAGAATTAAAATCAGGATCATGAAGAAATAGCTGCATTCCCATGTTCACTGCAGCATTATTCAAAATAGCCAAGATATGGAAACAACCTAAGAGTCTACCAACACATGAATGGATAAAGAAAAGATGGTGTATTAGTCTACTTCTGCTGCTTATAACAGAATCCCCTGACACTGGGTAATTTATAAAGAAACCGAATTTATTTCTTACAGTTCTGGAGGCAGGGAAATCCAAAGTCCAGGGACCATACCTAGTGAGGGCCTTTTCCTGGTGGTGACTCTGTAGGAACACAGGGTGTCATGTGGCAAAATGGCTGAGCAAGAGAGATACAGAGCTCACTTTCTCACTTGCCCACCTTATAAAGCCATCAGAACCACACCCATTACTCCATCAATGGATCAATCCATTTGCAAGGGCACAGTTCTCACCTCCTAAAGGCCCTACCTTTCAATTACCATAATAGGATTTCTCACCCTCTTAATGCTGTCACCGTGGGGATTAAGTTTCTAATACATGAGACTTTGAGCTACACATTTAACCTGTATCAGATGGAATATACATATAATTGAATACTATTTAGTCTTACGGAAGGAAATTCTGCAAGATGCAACAACGTGGATGAACCTTGATAACATTACACTAAGTGAAATAAGCCAGTCACAGAAAGACAAATACTGCATGTGTCCACTTGTATAAGATATCTAAAGTAGTCAAATTCATAGAATCAAAGGGTGGAACAGTAGTTACTAGGGGCTGTGGAAGGGGGAAAATGGGAAGTTAGTAATCAACAGGCTTAAAGTTTCATTTAAGCAAGAAGCAGCAGCTCTGGAGATCTGCTATAAAACACTGTGCCAGGAATCAACAATCATGCATTGTACACTTAAAAGCATAAGAGGCTAGATCTCATGTTAAGTGTTCATACCACATATAATAAAATAAAATAAAAAACATATTGCATGAAACAGTAACTATGGCAAGTACTAAAGTCACAGTTCATTACTTTGCGTTTTTATATGTAGTCATTTATATTATGTGCTTGGAAACTTCTCTTAATAATATCAAATTCATTAACCTTTTCCTTCCCCCAAATCTTAAAACAGCATCTTGTCTCATCAGGCAGCAAAATAAAGCTGTGATTCCTCTTTTTTTTTTTTTTTTTTTTTTTTTTTTTTTAAGATTATTTGAACAAATCTAATCCAGTAAATATAGCAGATAAATGACTATAGGGAGTTATTTTTTTTTCTGGGAAATGATTATTTTTCCAATTTCTAATTTAATCAGATATTTCTAATTTATTATCAAGTAAAGAAAATGTGACTATTAAGAAAAAAATGTGATGAGATAATTAAACAAAACAGTCAATTAAAAAAAAAACCAGAAAAAATAAGAATATGGACAGTGTATTAGTCCATTTCTTTTGCTTATAACAAAATACCTGGAACTGGGTAATTTATAAGAAAATGAAATTTGTTGCTTACACTCGTGGAGGCTGGGAAGTCCAAAGTCCCGGGAATGTATCTGGTAAAGCCCTTTTCGGTGGTGACAGTGACACAGGAGTCACACATGGCAGATGGTGGAGCAGGGAGAGAGCTCCTCATGAACTCTCCTTTTAAAACCTCAGAACCATGCCCACAACTGCCATTACACCATCAGATGGGTTAATCCATTCACTCTGGCATGGTCCCCACAATCCAATCACCTCATGAAGGCCCCACCTGTCAACTACTTTAATAGGATTTCCCGGGCTGGCCCGGTGGCGCACTGGATAGTGCGCCGCTTGGGAAGCGCGGCGGCGCTCCCGCCCGAGGGTTCGGATCCCACATACAGACCGGTTCCCGCTCACTGGCTGAGCGAGGCGCGGGAGCAACACCGAGGGTTGCGATCCCGTTGCCGGTCCCGGTCCGGTGTGGGGGCAACACTGAGGGTTGCGATCCGTTGCCGGACACAGAAAAAGACAAAAAAAAAAAAATAGGATTTCCCACCCTCAACAGTTACAGTGGGGATTAAGCTTCAGTGGCTTTGGGGGGCCATTCAATCCACCACAGATAGGCAAGTCACAGGTCAGGACAACATACTTGTAAGAGTCCCCATACCAAGGAGAACTCTGGCATGTCACTAGTTGAAAAGTAAAATTATGCAAACCCTTCAGAGAAAAGTTTGTCAGCTTCTCACAAAATTACATATACATGTACCTTACTGCCAACCAATGACATGACTGAATGTTTAAGCAAGAGAAATGAAACTATATATCCACATAAAGCCTTAGTCACAGTAACCCAAAACTGGAAACAATTCAAGTACCCACCAGCAGGAGAAAGGACAAATGAATTGGGAACGTCAGTTCAATGTAAATCTACTTGCTCAGCCATGAAAACAAACCAATTACCGATACAGGCAGCAATACAGAGGAAGCTCAGACACATCATGTTAAGTGAAAGAAGCAAGACACCAGAGAATGCATACTGCACGGATGCACTCATACACTGTTTAAGAAAAGGCAAGAATAACCTACGGTGATAGAAATCTGAAGAGTGGTCATCTCTGGCTGGGGTATTGATTACAGAGGGGCAAGGGAAACATTCCGAGGTGATGATGTAAATGCTCTATATTTCGCTTTGAATGATGATTATATATATGTATAAAATTGTCAGGACTCGTCACACAGAACATTTCAGACCTGCACATTTTATTGTAGGTAAATGAGATCTCATAAAAATATTTTTAAAAAGAAAAGAAAAGAGAAGAAAGAAAAAATAATGGAATTGGCTATTTATAAAATGAAGTGATTGGCTACATTCCAAGATTCTCTAGCTTTTATATTCTGAGATGCTTCCAGGACTTCATAGTGACAGAGTTCATTTCCTTAAAAAGATAGTGAAAGCAAGAGCAGTTTGGAAATATGCAGAAAGAAGTTAACGCAGCAGACCTGAGACTGTTCTCCTTAGAAAGTTCTGCTTGCAGGATTAGCTCTCGGCTGGCATATGAGAATTTGGGGACGGTTTTCAACATTCCCAGAATTGGTAACAATGGCTCACTCTGTCTGAAATGCTTGTACAAACGATGTGGTTTCTGTGAATGCCTGCTTTCCTTGTGGGAGTCTACAATTTTGGGAGTGTTAAGCAAAGAGTGCCTATGGACAAGCCCCAGTAAAAACCCCGGGTGCTGAGTCTCTAACGAGCTTGGGAGGCAGCCAACATTTTACATGTGGTGACAATTTGCAGCTGGAGGAGTTAAGCGTATCCTATGGGTTCTACCGGGAGAGACACCTGGAAGCTTGTGTCTGATTGCCCAGACCGAACCCCGTGCATTTTTTCCTTCGTTGATTTTGCTCTGTATCTTTTTGCTGAACTAAATCTCAGCCATAAGTTCCACTGTATACTGAGCCCGAGTGCCTTATGGAATCATTGAACCGGATGGAAACCCCTGAGACCTTTAACACAAGATACAACACTAGACCTTTCGGGCTCTGGGGCTCTCTCTGTGCCTTCCCATTCATCTCCTCTCGTTGAATCTGAGCCATATTTGTCCAATGAGACAGCATGCATTTATGTAAAGGTTGGCTAACAGCTGAGAGTGACTTTTAGAGTGTATGAACACAGGGACAATTGCCACCACTTGGCGTCCTGCAATGGTTCTAGACCTAAGCCTACTGTGTTAAAGATTTGATGGCTTTCCAACAGGCACCCCACCTGTTCCTACACTCATAGCCAAGATATTTTTGAAGGACATCCTCCACTGCCCACCTGTGCAACTTTGAGTGGCATGCAGAGTAAATGCAGGGGAAGAGAGAAATCAGCCAAGGGAGCCAGGATGAGTGAAGTAAAGTCAGAGAGTGACAGAGATGCCCTACAAAGTAGGGGACATCAACCTTCAAATGGGGAAGACTCTGAGAACCATGGACTTCTCCAGAAATATCATTGGCGATCCTGTAGGTGAATACCCTTATTTTACAAGCTGTCTTTTTCTGTCCAGACTGCTATAACAGAACACCATTGACTGGTGGCTTATAAACAATGAAAATCTATTCTCACAGCTCTAGAGGCTGGAAGTCCAAGATCAGGGCATGGCAGATTGGGTGTTTGGTGAGGACCTGCTCCTGGGTTCACAGCTAGTGCCTTCTCACTGTGTCTGCACGTGGTGGAAGGGGTGAGAGAGCCCTCTGAGGGGGACACTAATCCCATTCATGAAGGCTCCACCCTATGACCTCATCACCTCCCAAAGACCCCAACTCCAAATACCATCACCCTGGGGGTTAGAATGTCAACATATCAGTTTCAAGGGGACCTAAACACTCAGTGCATTGCACAGGTGAAGGGACTGAAGTCCAGGAAGGTTAAATGATTGACTGTAATGACAGACGTAAAATCAGTTTGAGGAGGGAGTAACCCTACCTCCACGTTTAGTGCTACTGGTTGCTGGATTATTCAGTGATTTGTAGCCCATTAGATTTTAATTCCTGCACAAGTCAGAATCTGTCTAGTGTAAAACAGTGCCTGGGAAACCTACTTTTTTCATTTAAGAATTGAGAAGTTTGAGCAGAAAGATCAGATCATAAAATCAGGTGGTCCTCCTTTCAAATCTTGGCTTTGTTACCCAAACCTTCTCAGGGTCACATTATCTCCATTTTTAAAAGAGATGAGGTGCACCCAACTCACAAGTCAGACAGGAGGTGTTGAGTGACTGAAACTCTTTTCCTTTTTCATTCTCTTTACATTGAATCTCACTGGTGTCTCTCCTAAATGTTTGGTAAATGTTTCAGAGCATTTCCATGATGGGGAAAGAGTAGAAAGTGAATGTCTACATAGTCTATGTCTTCTGCTGGTTTTTACCAGTTTGAAAAAATACATTTAATTCAGTTTTGGCTTTTCTTCAAAAGCAATAGAAAAAAAAAATACAGATAATGAACACTATCACCTTGAAAGATGTAAATGCCTATAAAGCCATTTAGCATCCTTGCACAACATTGCTTTTACTTCAAATTTCCTCACAGCTAGAGTTCAAATAACTTAATAAAATCATTCTAAACTTCTATGAAATTTAACAAAAGGAAAGTATTATTAACAGAGTTATGGTCACAGCTTACAAAAACATGTACTATTCAGTTAGATTTATACTTTAAGAATCGGGTGTTTTTAAAACTACTTCTCAACTCTACCTTTCACTAAAAAAAAATACTTCAATATAAACCTAAATGTTTAATATAAACTGAACATTCTTAGTGTGTTGGACTTTTGGGACAATTACCTTTTGTGGTTTTCATGTACTATGCTTGTTTTAGCACTGAAAGCCCCATGTACTGGGAAGCCCCTAATCCTGGTATAATCAGAATGGTCACTCACCCTATCCAGACTACTGAAAATAAACGTCTTTTAAAAACGAAAAAAGAGGGGCTGACAGCTTAGCTGAGTTGGTTAGAGTGTGGTGTTGATACAAAGGTCAAGGGTTTGGATCTTGTAATAGCTGGCCACCAAAAAAAAAAAAAAAAAAACAAATAAAAAAGGCAATCACTTATTTTAACCATGTTAATTATCTCCCCTCAGTAGTATCTTTCAGATAAAGAATATCTATAGATTTTGTCAGTCAATTAATAGGATTAATAGAAAGCAATCCAAAATCGCCTTTGGCTGAAAAAGTTTTGATATAAATGCGTAAGTGGGTTCAATCTTTGGAATCAAAAGTTCAAAAGAGAAAAAGCTCACCTCAGGGCAGTATTCTCAGTTTGTAGACACTGTGAAAGTCTAGATTACACAAGAAACTTAATAACAATAATTATCTTTAAATTAAACATAATTTTTTCTTATCACTGTATTGATCATTACAAAATACAATCATTTCTTGTGGCCTTTTGTCAAATTCTCACTAACCTCCCATGCCCCCATTCCACCTCTGGTGGTCTCAGTTCCGTTCTCCTTTTGAAACTTCAACATATCATTGTAATTGTTTCATCTTTCTTTGCTTCTTTTTTTATTTCTTTCTTTTTTTTTTTTTTTTTAGCTCCCACTTATGAATGAGGATATGTTGTGTTTCTCTTTCTGTGCCTGGCTTATTTCACTTAACGTAATTTTCTCTAAGTCTGTCCATGTTGCTGCAAATGGTAGAATTTCATTCTTTTTTATGGCAGAGTAGTATTCCATTGTGTATATATACCACAATTTCCTTACCCACTCTTTTGCTGATGGACATTTAGGTTAGTTCCATATCTTGACTGTTGTGAATAGACCTGCAATAAACATGGGAGTGCAGGTATGTGTTTGACATGATGATTTCCATTCCTCTGGGTATATATCCAGAAGAGATATTGCTGGATCATATGGTAGTTTTATCGGTAGTTGCAAGAAACCTCCATCCTGTTTTCTATAGTAGCTATGCTAATTTACAGTCCCACCAACACTGTAGCAGTTCCCTTTCTCCACATCCTAGCCAATATTTGTTATTCTTAGTCTTTTTGATAATAGCCGTCTAACTAGGGTGAGATAATATCTCGATGTGGTTTTGATTTCTCTGGTGATTAATGATTCTGAGCTTTTTTTTCAGGTACTTGTTGGCCATTTGTATGTCTTCCTTTGAAAAATGTCTATTCAGCTCCTTTGCTGATTTTTTAGTTGGATTCTTTGTGGTTTGTTTGTTTTTTACTGTGAAGTTCTTTGAGTTCCTTGTTTATTCTGGATATTAATCCTTGAAAGATGTATAGTTTGCAAATATTTTCCCCCATTCTGTAGGTTGTTTTCCTGTGCAGAAGCTTTTTAGTTTGATATAATCTGAGTTGTTTATTTTTTCTTTTGTTTCCTATGATTTGGGGGTCTTATTCATAAAGTCTTTGCCCAGTCCTACTTCCTGAAGTGTTTCCCCTAAGTTTTTTTTTTTTTTTTTAGCAGTTTTATAGTTTCTGGTCTTACATTTAATTCTTTAGTCCATTTTGAGTTGAATTTAGTGTATGATAAGAGGTATGGGTCTAGTTTTAGTCTTCTACATATGAATGTCCAGTTTTCCAACAACCATTTATTAAAGAGGCAGTCATTTCCCCAATGTATATTCTTTTTGCCTTTGTCAAAGATCAGTTTGCTATAAGTAAGTATGTAGTTGATTTCTGGGTTCTCTGTTCTGTTCCATAGGTCCAAGTGTCTGTTTTTATGCAAGTACCGTGCTGTTTTGCTACTATAGCTTTGTAGTATACTTGAAATCAAGTAGTGTTATGACTCCAGCTTTTTTTTTTTTTTTTTGCTAAGGATTGCTTTGTCTATTCAGGGTCTTTTGTCATTCCATGTAAATGTTACGATTGTTTTTTCCATTTCTGTGAAGAATGTCATTGGGATTTTGATGGGGACTGCATTGAATCTGTAGATCACTTTGGGTACTATGGACATTTTCACAGTGTTGATTCTTCCAAGCCAAGAACATGGAATGTCTTTCCATATTTTGTTGTCTTCTTTAATTTCTTTCAACAGTGATTTGTAGTTGTCATTGTAGAGATCTTTCACTTCCTTGGTTAAATTAGTTCCTAGGTATTTTATTTTGTTGGTAACTATTGTAAATGGGCTTGCTTTCTTGATTACTTTTTATGCTAGTTCATTATTGGTGTATACAAATGCTACTGATTTTTGTGTGTTGATTTTGTAGCCTGCAACTTTACTGAAATCATTTATCAGCTCTAAGAGGGTTTTGGTAGAGTCTCTAGATTTTTCTACATACAGGATCATGTCAATTGCAAACAGGAACAGTTTGACTTTGTGTTTTCCAACCTGGAATTCCTTTATTTCTTTTTTCTTGCCTGATTGCTCTGGCTAGTACTTCTAGTACTATGTTAAAGAGGAGTGGTGAGAATGGGAATCTTTGTCTTCTTCTCATTCTTAAGGGGGAAGCTTTCAGCTTTTCCCATTTGGGGTGATATCAGCAGTGGGTTTGTCAGGTATGGTTTTTATTGTTTTGAAATACTTTCCTTCTATACCTAATTTGCTGAGAGTCTTTATCATGAGGGATGTTAAATTTTGTCAAATGCTTTTTCTGTGTCTATTGAGATAATGAGTGTATGGTTTTTGTCCTTGATTTTGTTGATGTGGTATACCACATTTATTGATTTGCATATGTTGAACCATCCTTGTACCCCTTGGATGAATCCCACTTGATCATGATGTGTAATTTTTTGATGTGCTGCTGTATTGTTTGCTAATATTTTGCTGAGGATTTTTGCACCTATGGTCATCAGAGATATTGGCCTATAGTTTTCTTTTTTTGTTATATATTTTTTCTGGTTTTGGTATCAGGATGATACTGGTCTCATAGAGTAAGTTTGAAAGAATGGCTTCTGCTTCAATTTCTGGAGTAGTTTGAAGAAATTGGTATTAATTCCTCTTTAAAGTTTTGGTAGAATTCAGCAGTAGGGCTATCTGGTCCTGGACTTTTCTGTGTTGGGAGATCACTGATTATTGCTTCAATCTCATTGCTTGTTATTGGTCTGTTCAGGTTTTCTGTTTCTTCTTGGTTCAGTCTTGGTAGTCTGTATGTGTCCAGACATTTATCCAGTTCCTCCAGTTTTCAAATATGTTGGTGTATAGTTGTTCATAATAGTCTCTAATGATTCTTTGCATTTCTTTGGAATTGGTTGTAATGTCTCCTTTTTCATTTCTGATTTTTATTTTTATTTTTTTGTCAACCCAGCTAATGGTTTGTATATTTTATTTACCTTCTCAAAAAAACAAACAAAAAAAAAAACTTTTTGTAGGTTATATATATTTTTGAAAAAGATTCAAGATATCTTGTCCTGCATCTGGAGGCATCATTTCCCACATATGGCTCTGTTCTTTGTTCTCAATCCCACTGGAGATATCCTAATTAAAGAGCATCTTCTATAAAGTAGATATGCCATTGGCAAGGATTTTCATATGATGAGTTTGCTTAAGCTTCAAGCTTATTACTTGCAGACAATTATAAAAATACTAAACCAAGAAGATCCACATTCAAACACCACCATAATTATACTTGACAATAGGATACAACTCTACTTAGTCAATGGCAAGTCAATTTAATAAGATGGTTCTCATTTTCACCTCTTTGGGCAGCTACAACAAAATATCATAGACTGAGTGATTTGTAAAAAACAGACATTTCTTTCTCACAGTTCCAAAGGCTGAAAGTCCAAGATCAAGGTGTGGCAGAGTCAGTGTCTGGTGAGCTTCCTGGTTCATAAATGGTGCCTCTCGGCTGTGTCCTCACATAGTGGAAGGGATGAGGGAGCTCTCTGAGGTCTCTTTTATAAGTGGACTAATCCTATGCATGAGAGCCCTACTCTCATGACCTCATCACCTCTCAAAGGTCGCACCTCCAAATATTATCATATTGGTGATTAGGTTTCAACATACGAATGTTGGGGGGTCAGAAATATTCAGTCTGTTACAATTCCTATGCAAATGTAGATAAAATGTTCTTGAGGAAATGTCATGGAGTATGCTGCATGTATTAAGTGCTGGTACCATCCTGAATTCTCTAGGAATGATGCAGGCCTTTTATCTTTAAAGGTAATACTACCACACTTCTTTCTCCTGGTAATATCAGTAGTTGAATAGTCATTCTAGGACCAAATTTGAAAATCTCCTGTTAACAGTATGTAGTAGATTGGATGTCTCCCCTAAACTCATTGAAGCTTGAATTGTGTCCCCAAGTTTTTTTATGTATTAGAAACGTGGCCCCTACTGTGACTGTTCGAAAGGTGGGAAATCCTATTATGATAATTTAAAAGTGGAGCCTTGAAGAAGTGATTAGATTGTAGGACCATACCCTATGAATGGATTAAAAATGGTGGTCATGAGAGTGGTTCTGAGGGCTTTAAAAGAAGAGCACAGGAGAGGTTGGTCTCTCTGCTCTCTGCTCGACCATTTTCCCAGTGTGATCCTCTACCACCAAGACCCTCACCAGGTACGCTCCCTGAACTGTGGACTTACTGGCCTTCAAAACTGTTAAGCAATAAATTTCATTTTTTTTGTAAATCACCGAGTTTTAGGTGTTTTGTTATAAGCAACAGAAATGGACTAATACACAGTATCTACAAGTCATGGCTAGTTAAACAAATGTCCAAGACTGCTGAATAAAGAGTTTTACCAAATGTGAAAGGTTTTTGAGACTGTGCCATACAGCTCTGCACTATTCAGTGATTTCTATCAGTGATCTCTATGCATGTACTACTTAGGATATTTACCCAACATGTGGAGGATAGCTTGTGCTTTGGAAGAGAATGGAGACTCAGAAAGACTTTGATAAGTGGAACAAAAGATGAAAACTAACAAAATTAAATTCGGTGGGTGAAACATGCAATCTACTTATTTAAGAAATATAATCAGCAGCACAGGGACACTAATATAAAAACATGTGGCCTAACTGAAACTCAGTGAAGAAGATTTTTTAATTGATCAAAAAGTAAGTTTAGACGGTTGAGCGATGGAATGAATTAGAAGGCTAAAGTTAGTCTACTTTAGTAAACATACTAGGGAGATGTTTTGAGACAGAGATAGAGTCACACCGAAGGTGGAATACTCTTCAGTTCAGACCACTGCTAGCTGAGAGAGGTAGAGACTCACTGGCATATCAAGGAAAAAGCCATCAGGATGCTTAAGGGTACAAAAACTGTTTTGCATATGGGATTACTCAGGAATTGGAAGCATTTCACCCAGAGCAGAAAAAGATGTGGTATACCACAAAACTGTTTTGCATATGGGATTACTCAGGAATTGGAAGCATTTCACCCAGAGCAGAAAAAGAGTTGGCTTTAAATTTGCTGGGATGGCTGTGTGTGAAAGAGAGAATACAGCTGCTGTCTCAGAGGCAAGAGCTAGGACAGCATCCAAAACAAGAAACACAATCTCACCAGATCTACCAGACCCCAAAATGATCAGGCTGTTGAAGCCCACCCCACCCTCAGTCTGTGATTGGGTGGAGGCTGAAAACCCCATCTGTCAGGGCTATTGCAGAAGGGATTACTGCCTGGAGAATTAAGGGATTTAAACAAAGTGAGTACTGTCACCCTTCCCAACCAGAAGGTTCTGTCAGCCCATAAGCAAACTCACCATCTAAGATACCCCAAAGCAGAAATGTAAAATAAAAGTGTACCAATGGAGAAAGAAACCCAACAAAGCAAGCATCCTATTCCTGCGTGCAAGCCACCTACGTAAGTACCCCTTTCTGTACCTGTTAGACTGTGAATGAGATCTCCTGATGAGACACACTCAATAGAAAGATGATAATTAACAAATAATTTGGCAACATAATTTAATTATGGGTCATTTCAATGTTTTGAAATAGTCACAAAAGCAATTTGCATCTTACTAATTAGTCCCATTTATAACCCCTCCTAAACCTTGCTTTGCTCAGCATCACAGAAAATCATTATAATCGACAGAAATTACCAAGCAAAGACAGATGTACAAAACAATTACATGGCGACACGTGTTTGGAGAAGATGCAAGACTAGCAGGTAGCTGTCGTGCACTTCCCAACTCGGCTTGTTTCAAGGTGAAAAGCAACAGGTGTGGCCACTGAAATACATGCTTACCCTTCAAGGCACCTCCAGCTTCTGCCCCTGGTTCTGCAGAAGACACATGAGGATGGTGGAGGACATAGAAACTTCATTCATTCATCCTCCATCCACAGTGTCTGCACCGTGCTTGCTACTAGGCATGTTTCTGCAAGCAGCCTTCCCCTGAGAAGCACTTCTGCCCAACTAGTCTCTATGGCTTCATCACTTCACTGGGTCTGGGCTGCTGCTCAGGGCTTGGCCACCACCACCACTTTGCTTGTGCAGATCATGTGAGGAGGACTGACCCTTTGCAAAGTGTCTTGAATGAAACTCTTGAGTTTGTCTACCCCCTGCAGCTACTGTCCCCTGCAGCCACCACACACCTGGACAAAATAGCACCAGCAGGGGATCCACATGCTTGGGTTGCTTGAGGTAGCTCAGTCCTCCAATGACACAACCACAGTGTAAAAGTTTATAAGTTTTTAGTACTGCAGGGCACATTGGCCTGGAGCCACACAAAGGAGGTCAGGGAGTGCAGGCAGGGAGAAGAGCACGTGGCAACTAACAGCATGTATCAGGGAATAGGGTGTGGGTCACACTAAGTTCGTGGGCAGGGGCTGGCGGGTTAGCTTGGTTGGTTAGTTAGTTAGGTGTTATAATACCAAGGTCGAGGGTTCAGATCCCCATACTGGCCAGGCACCCAAATAAGTAAGTAAAGTTAAGTAAGTAAGTAAGTAAGTAAGTAAGTAAGTAAGTAAGTAAGTAAGTAAGTAAGTAAGTAAGTAAAGTAAGTAAGTAAGTAAGTAAAGTAAGTAAGTAAAGTAAGTAAAGTAAGTAAGTAAGTAAAGTAAGTAAGTAAGTAAAGTAAGTAAGTAAGTAAAGTAAGTAAGTAAGTAAAGTAAGTAAGTAAGTAAAGTAAGTAAGTAAAGTAAGTAAAGTAAGTAAAGTAAGTAAAGTAAGTAAGTAAAGTAAGTAAGTAAGTAAAGTAAGTAAGTAAGTAAATAAGTAAATAAGTAAATAGATTAGATAGATAGATAGAGTAAAGTAAGTAAAGTAAGTAAAGTAAGTAAAGTAAGTAAAGTAAGTAAAGTAAGTAAAGTAAGTAAAGTAAGTAAAGTAAGTAAAGTAAGTAAAGTAAGTAAAGTAAGTAAAGTAAGTAAAGTAAGTAAAGTAAGTAAAGTAAGTAAAGTAAGTAAAGTAAGTAAAGTAAGTAAAGTAAGTAAAGTAAGTAAAGTAAGTAAAGTAAGTAAAGTAAGTAAAGTAAGTAAAGTAAGTAAAGTAAGTAAAGTAAGTAAGTAAAGTAAGTAAGTAAAGTAAGTAAGTAAGTAAATAAGTAAATAAGTAAATAGATTAGATAGATAGATAGATAGATAGATAGATAGATAGATAGATAGATGAATGAATGAATGGAAAAGTTCAGAGGCAAATGCCTGAATGGTCCATTGCAAAGAGGTGACAGGAAAATGCAGAGCCCAGTCTGCCAGGTGAGAGAGATGTCCCTAAGTTCTTATCTTTGGCTTGAGCCAAAACTGCATCAAGGGTGACTGAGCCCTGCCTCTGGTATGAGAGAATTAAACCTGCATTAAAACGGATGCCGGGGCAGCATACAACCGTGAGCATTCCCTACCCCCCGCTGTTGTGTTAGGGAGTTTCAGGTGGTCCTAGCATCCTCAGGGGCCACTCCTCCCCTTCAATTAGATCGGAGTCAAAGATGAATACAGATGCTGTCCGATGCTCAGTCAGTTTGTTCTGGCTCTTGCAAGACAGATAACAGGAGTGGACCAGCAGCATGGGCCACAGGCAGTCAGATTAACACCTGGCCAGGAGCTCAGGGATCTTTCTCCCTTTTTTACAGCTATATTCAGTCTGGGTCAGTTACCCGGTGTTTCCTTCATAAAGGGAGTTTCAGCTATTCTTGTAAGAGGAAGCTTTGTTTTGAGGTATATGAAAGTTGCAGCTGTGCTGAGGGGCCCTTGTGTAAACCCCCAGGCCAGGCTACATCATGCTGCTAAATGAGGTAGTGTTGCTCTGCAGACCCTTGAGCGGGCTTAGGGCTGTCAGTAATTTTACAATCACAAGATGTCTCTCAGAGTCTGCTACACCTGCCCAAGTGTGCATTCTCCTGGTGGGCCCCTTGAGTATCTTTTCCCTTGCAGCTCAACAAAGACCACCACAGTCAGAAAAATAAGTTGTTCGGTTGAAATCACTGCACCAACAATGTCGAATTTCACCCAAGTCCTGTGATCTTGCAAAACTGCAAGGTGAAGAAATCCCCTGACACAGATTCTCTTCTTGACCAAACTATAGTCAGGCTCCAGAGCCTTTTCCTATTTCTCTATGCACTTCTGTGTAAAAGCCAGTTTTATCAAGAATCCCTCATCTCCATATCTGCTCACACTCCATATCTGATCAGGTTCCTCAGTCTCCACCGTGCCCCAGGTGATGTCTGATCACCTGGCCTGTCTTCAGCAAGAATCCTGTTGGGTTGGTTTAGCCAGAATCTCCCTGACCCCTGATGTTTCTTCCTAGTAATTTCCCATACACTGTCCCCACCCTGCTCCTTGGCTATAAATCCCCTCCTGCCCAGCTATGTTCGGAGCTGAGGCCAGTCCCTCTCCCCCACTGCAAAACCCCATTGCAGCAATCCTACTAAGTAAATGGGAAAATATACACACAAAAGCAAAGCGCTTTTCCCGTACTCTTCCTCAGCAACAATCAGCAACACAGAAGACTAAACGTGTGGAGATTTCTCCCCACCAGCAAGCGAGCAAGCCATTCTGCAGCAGACACCAGCTGGGTGTCCTACAACTCAATTGCCACACTATCTACCTGCAGATAGCCTCAGATTGCACAGGGGGAGGTCTCGGTCCCCAAGACTGACCCCACTTCTGATGCCAGCTGCAAACCCAGGCTTCTGGGACTTCTGACCTACTAGCTAAAAACCAGAGTTCCCACAACCCCCTCCTTGTTTTAGATTAATTTGCTGAGCAGTTCACAGAACTCTGGGAAGCACGTACTTACATTTACCAGCTTCTTAGAAAGAATATTGCAAAGGAGACAGATTTAGAGATACACAGGGTGAGGTTCTGGGGAAGCTTCTGTGCCCTCCCCAGGTGCCACTGTCCAGGAACCTCCACGTGTTGGACTGTCCAGAAGTTCCTACAAACCCAATGCTCCTAGGTTTTTATGGAGGCTTCATGACACAGGCGTGATTGATTAAATCACTGGCCACTGGTGATCGACTTAACCTTCAGCCCCTCTACCCTCCTCAGAGGTTGGGGGGTGGGACTTCATTCCCACCTGGGTCTTTCCTGTGACCAGCCCCCATCCTGAAGCTACTTAGTGGCTGCCAGCCATCATCAGCATAAGAAAAGACTCTTATCTCTGCGGAGAGTCTTAGGATTCCTAAGAGTTGTGTGTCCGGAGTCTGGGACAAAGACCAAATACATATTTTCACAATATCATAGGTCTGTACACTGAAGGCGATGGTCCTAAATAAAGTCTTCCTTACCGTGCTTTAACAAGTATCATTGAACGCCTTTTTTCTTGAACACTCTTTACCTTTCACGTTCTGGAAAACAGCAGGCTGCAAAGACTTCCCCCCTCCTCTCCCCCCCACAAACTCCCCCACCTCATATACCCATAAGACTGAGAAGAGATTCACCGAATACCCCTTGTCTATCTAGGATAAAGCAGGAAACAGACCCTCCAAATTCTCATGCTTTGTCCCATAAATGATTACCTGAACTGCGTGTCCCACTAGAAACCCTTTGGTTCAGCTTCTCTTTCCTCCAGGCCCTTGTACCTTGGCCCACCCTCAGCCTGGGCCAGCAGATGCCCCACCAGAGAAGAGGCTGGCCCCAGAGCAATTATTCTCTGGTCTACTACTAGTCAGGCCACCCTATCACGCCACCTCCCTGCTCTGGATTTTTTGTAGTCTGTTTACTCCTCTCTATAAAAGAAAAGCCATATTTACTTAACCTTTGAGGCACCTGCAGACCTTATAATCAGAGTGTTTCCCCTCTTGGAATAATCCTTTCAAAGAAAATTCTCTCCTTACTAAGGCTGTTACCGACAGGCCAGACTTGGCTTGCCCTCTCGCCTTAAACAAATGACCTGAAAGTCCAAAAGTTGATGCAAGGATTGGAAGGTGTATTCAGATTACTGGTACTCAACTAAATGTCTAACCAAGCAAAGAAAGAAAGAGAAAAGAGGAGCAGTGGGGTCCAGTTTATCCTAGTCCCAATCAGTGGGGCCAATCTATTCCATTAACAGTGATTGATAAAAGCAGTTCTCCCCACTGTTTTCAGCAAAAAGAAGAAAAGTATCAACTAGATTTAAATCAGAGAAACAAAGCATGGCCCGGAGCCCTCCAGGGTGCACCCACATAGTAGTGGATACAATCCAACCAAACAGCAGAAGAGGGCTCAGAAAACCAGAGAAAGGGAAAGAGAATAAAGCATTGCCTTGTCAGAACTTAGGCCAGGGACTCCAGGAGAGATCCACCAGCAGTAGAGACATGGGAGCAAAATAGTCCCAGTGGCCACTTGCCTCTTGCAGCTAGAGTCCTCTCTGGTGCCCAGAGCTTTCCAGTTTTTGCCAGTAATTAAATTAGGCTCTAGGATTCCAAAGTCATAGAGATGAACAATGTACCCAACAGTAAAGCAAGCAATGCTTTATTAAAGGAGGAGATAGACTTATGCATAAGGGGGGGTAGCCACAGTAAAGCCAGCCCCCTGAGGGGAGCTGCTCAGTCTTTATAGGGAAAGGAGTTAAAGGGTGGCAGGCCAGCGCCACTGGAGGTGCTCTGTTCTGTTCTTCCTGGCTGCATCATGGGCGCATGCTCAGTAGGTCCAAGATGGCAGTGGTGTTCATCATTGTCACCCCAGGAGGGTCACTGTAGCAGTAACCTTGATGCTTTGTGCACAGGTGCGAATTCCTAAAGGGGTCTTAGGTTAATCTATAACTTTTATTATTATGGTAAAACAAGCCTTGGGGAGGGGTTTTGCAACTCAGTTAATATCTGTTTCCTCTCTTATCTCAGTCTATTTTATCAGGGCAGCCCATGAGGTAATCATTTGCCCTGAGGGGTCTCATGACTGAGGAGTGGAAAAGTAACAAAGTGTCCTCTGCAGGGAAAATGGAGTCAGTTTGGTTCACAGGCACAGCCTTACTCTGTTTCAAGGCCATATTCTTTTTTTTATTTGACACCATGCAGACCAGGTTGGCTGGTGTGTGACTTTCGGAGGAGCAGAGTTGGAGCCCTTATCAAGTTTGATTTTTATATAAAATACAACTTCCTTTCCCGTGAGATATCCTAAAGATGACAGATATCAGAATCACAGCCAATGGGGTAGCATCCTGGTTATTTAGCATCTAGAAAAAGCCAGATGCCACTTAACCAACATCTGAATGAAAATTGGTGCAGATGTATGTTTACCTTGTTTTGCGAGATGCTAGTTACGTAATTGTTAGGTTGTCGGGCAGATAATCCCACCTATTATTCAGTCACTGTGATACACATCTCTGATCAGCTGGGAGGTGCAACACAATTCAATATGTTACACTTGTGAACTCCAAAGGAGCGGCTCTGGTTTCTCTGCTGTGGACAGCTTTGGGGCCTATGAATGGGCTGCCACTTTCCTGGGGGTGCCAAGGGCCTAGGATAAGCCAGACCGAGCAGAAAAGAGAAGACACATGCAAAATAGGAAAATTGGAGAACTGGAAGAAAAGACAGCTAACAGTGGTGCATTAGTTTGTTTCTGTTGCTTTTAACAGAATAACAAACTGGGTAATTATGAAGGAATGAAATTTATTTCTTACAGTTTTGGAGGCTGGGAAGCCCAAAGTCTAGGGAACACATCTGGTGAGGCCTTCCTGATGGTGACTCTCTACAGGGTCCCATGGCAACCAGGATATCATATGCCAAGAATGGGCTGAGCAAGAGAGAGCTGACCTGCTCACCGGCTCTCCTTATAAAGTCATCAGAACCAAGCCCATTATTCCACGAATGGATCAATCCATTCACAAGGACACAATCCACCCTGGGAGGGAGGTAGTTGCACACACTTTCTTTCCTAAAGTCAGAGATAGATATGATTTTTACATACACACACAAAACATTAAGTTAGATGCCCACTGGAAACCACATGCATAGATATGTAAACAACAAGCATGAAATTTAATGCTGATTACAATTACATCATGCAAATGCACTAAAGGACCATATTCGTTAGTCAGAAAACAGTTAGTTTAGTCTAATTCCTCATCATTTACATTAAGAGAAAACAATTATAATGGATATGCATGTAAATAAGTAAGTATTCTGGTGATATCAGAAGGATTGTCTGCTGAGTTATCTGATTTATTACCTGATGAGTTATCTATCTGAAAAGACTAAGTCCTAGGGCAAGAAGGCATGGAGTCAAATGTAAGGATTCTATAAAATCCCCTAGATAAATAGCAAATCTCTTAGACCCTAGTCTATCTGGAGACATAACTCATTCCTAAATAATTATTTATAACCTCATGTCTCTCTCAATTCAAATCTTCCATTAAGCCAGATTATTACTTGCACACACTTTATCATAGCCTATACTGCATTTTTTGACTTATGCATTACTGCAAGGTTCTGACTGGTCCAAAAGGGGGTGGGGAGAGGGGCCGGATGGAGTAGGAACACGTGGACAAGTATCTGCTCGGTAGACAATCCATAGCAGGAGGCCCTCAAAGAAGGGGAGAAAGAGGGAGATGCAGATGTTTGGATTCAGTCCCAGCTTGTATTTCAGATGTAGCTCTGATCTCTACGGACGGATGCCCTTCACCCATGCTGGGCAGGCCAGAGCTGGCTCTATCCTTGAGATTTAATAAAGAGAAAGAAAGACTGTGCTGCCTGGGGCCCAAGGGCAAGCTAGCCTTCTCCTTAGAGCCTACCACTGGAGACTTTGACACCTGTTAGGAATCTCAGCAGAAAAATGAGTATCCCAGGAAACTGGGAGCATCCCACAGACGTATCCACATTATGGAATATGAGATGCAGTGGTTTCTGCCCAGAGCAATTTTCTACAAGGGGTAAATTCTAACCAGCCTACAAAACTGTGGGTGACTTGTGGTGGGCATTGTTCTAAAATGGCAGTAATATCCCCGTTTCCTGGTGTGCACACCCTATAAAAATCTTCTCCCTTTGAAGGTGAGTGGGATCTGTGAATAGGGTAGATGCCTTTTCTGTAATTAAGTGACTAATCAGTTGACTTTGACTTAATCAAAAGAGAAAATATTCTGCATGGGGCCTGCCCTAATCAGGTGATCCCTCAAAAGGTACAGAGCCCATGTGGGTGGCCCACCACAGCCACCAAAATAGCCACGGCTGCCACAAAAGTGGCTAGACACCACAACAACCCTGCAGATGGCCCACCAGCCACTCGAGTGCATTGACATGAAGAGAGTCACCAGCAGAGACCAAAGAAAAGAAGAAGATGAAGAAGATATCTGTGTCCACAAAGCCCATTCCAGAGTGATAGAAGAAGCATCTACTCTATGGTAATATTGGGGGACCTGAACATACCTCTCTCAGCACTGGACAGATCACCCAGGCAAGAAATCAAGAGAGTAACCATTACTCTTTCAGAGGGAGAGAAGAAATCTAGGGTAATCAGAGGTGGGAGGGGGGAGTGAGGGGGGATTGGGAGAGATTGGACAAGGGGCATAAAGAATAAGTACAATTTGTAATAATGTATATGCTAATAATATTGATTTGATCAACATATGTCAACGTTGAACCCCCCAAATATGTAGAATCAATACATAAATAAATAAAAATAAAGCAATCAGAAGTGGCAAAAAACAACAAAACAAAAAAACAAAAAGGTACAGAGCCCTTCTAGAAGTCAGAGAGAGATGCCCCAGCAGGCATCAAGGATGAAGCCCACAGCTATGCCATGAACTGCCCGTGGGGGCCACGGGACAAGGAATCATGGGTGCCTCTGAGGCCTGAAAGAATCCCAGGACCCTCAGGAGCAAGAAAACAGAGACCTCAGTACCCCAGCCACTAGGAATCAAATTCCACCAACTCCCACTGAACCTGGAAGAGGTCTTTGCGTCTTAGGTGAGAACACAGTCCGGCTGACACCATGATTTCACCTGGTGATGCCCTGAGCAGAGGAACTTGCCTGTCCCTGGCACAGTCCCGTGACCCACAGACAATGGGAGGTGTTGGTTTAAGCCACTGTTGATTAAGAAACAACAGAAAATGAATGCTGTGTGTATAGATATGAAAGTAAATACTTTTCTATCCAAAGCTAGAGAGATCTTGGGCTAGAGATATTTATTCTATAAATGCATTTCCATGTTCCCCCTGTATTTAAAAAAGAGATCTGTGGTATGCATCTTTGTATTCCAATTCATATTTTTTCACTCCATCTACAAATATGTACCAAACTGCAACACTGTGTGACACACAATGCTTACTTAGCACAGCCCTTGGCATCTAACAAGGGCTCAGGACACATTGGCTGGATGCACCAACCTCAGAACAGAAAGAACTCAAGGAACTATGGTGGGTTGAATTGTGTCTACAACTCAGTCCACAGAATCTGGGACTACTTTGCCTTAAAAGCAGAGGGGATTTAACAAATGTGATTAAGTTAAGGATCACAACATGGGGAGATCATCCTAAATTATCCAGGTGGCCCCAATGTAATCACAGGGGTCCCTTTAAGAGGGAGGTGAGAGAGCTTGGAAGATGCAAGCCTTGGAGATGGAGGAAGGGGCCCTGACCCAAGGAATGCAGGAGGCCTGAAAAACCTGGAAGAAGGCAAGGAAATAATCTCTAGAACCTCCAGAAAAGAGTGCAGCCCTGCCAACACCTTGATTTTAGCCCAGTGAAATAAACTTTGGACTCAGGGCTTCCAGAACTGTAAGGTAATACAGTTTTCTTGCTTTAAGCCACTGAGTTTGCAGTAGTCTGTTAAAGCAGCCATAGGAAACTCCAGGAAGGCAGTGAAAATACAAGAAAGGAGGAAGGTAGGAAAGAAATGAGAAAAGAAAAAAGAAATTTAGGAAGTTACAGAGGAAGAAAGAAAGGAGATAGAGACAGCAGTTATTTAAATCAACTCGCGACTCTCCAGGTCTCAAAGTATAGAAAAAATGTCTGTTGAAAACCAGCAGTTTTGGTATCATTGGAGAAGACAGAGTCAAGAGTAGGAGAGATTTCTCTGCACTATTTTTTTTTGTAGCTACCTGTGATTCTATAACACCATGATCAAGGGTTCAGATCCCCACACCAGCCAGCGTCAAAAAAAAGGAAATTATAAAGTAGAACAAACACTAAGCTGCCATTTCTATATATTACAACATAGAAAATTCTGGACGAATATATATATATATATTTTAGTTCTTTGGCTTGACATACACAAAAATCATTGCAATGGTTAGTATGGGTGGTAGAATTATGAAATTTTCATTTTATTTTTTATGTTTTTCTGTTTTTAACAATAAAAATATCTTTTTTATCGTAATAAAAATAATATTTCTAAAAAATTAAAATACAAAGGGTTGAAGAATGAGAAAAACTTAGATGTCCATAACAGAGAATTTGACAGAATCAATACAAGTTACCTGCCATGGGGGCTGGTCAGTCAGCACAATTGATTAGAGCAATTGATTATCAGCACAATTGCTGATAACACCCAGGTCCAGCGTTCAATCCCTGTACCAGCCAGCCACCAAAAAGCAAAGTTAACCATCTCCAGTCTTCTACTCTCCAGTACTACTTTTTATTTAATTTTTTTATTTATTATTAGCATATTCATTCTTACAAATCGTAATATTTCTTCATGCCCTTTGCCTGACCTATCTCTTCCCAAAACCCCTCCCTCCCTCCTCCTTATCTCTAGTATCCTTAGGTTTGTTCTCTACTTCTGAGAGTTCAACATATTGTTGTGGTCTTTCTTTCCTTCCTTCATTCCTTCCTTCTTCCCTCCTTCCCTCCCTTCCTGTCTTCCTTCCTTCCTAGCAGCCAGTTATGAGTAAGGACATGCCGTATTTCTGTTTCTTTGTCTGGCTAATTTTGCTTAACATAATTTTCTCAAACAACTACAGATAGAGCTACCACATGATCCAGCAATTGCACTACTGGGTATATACCCAGAGGAGTGGAAATCATCATGTTGAAGAGACACCTGCAGTCCCAAGTTCATCGCAGCTCTGTTTACAGTAGCCAGAATATGGAACCAACCAAAGTGTCAATCAATGGATGACTGGATAAAGAAAACGTGGTATATATACACAATGGGATACTAGTCAGTCATAAAAAAGAATGAAATTCTGCCATTTGCAGCAACATGGATGAGTCTGGAGAAAATCATGTTAAGTGAAATAATCCAGTACTATTTTATAACTTGCACATATCATGGAAATGCTTTAAGACAATGCCAACAAAATTCATGCCTGCAATGCAAAGGAGATTAAAGGACAGTGCGCTATTTGTGATTTTCTGAATAAAAATGCAACTCCTGAGCAATGCAGAAAATATCATCAGCAACTCTTAAAAATGTGTTTTCTTTGCATGAGGGAATAGGTATAATTTTAAATGAAAATCTTAAACTACTAAAATGGAGTACAGGAAAAGAATATCAAATTTGCTTGCTGAATCTAAACTAATGAATTGTTTCTTCTCTGATTACCATTTGGTCTATATGATATATCTGATAATATTTACATTTACAACACAATTTTTTAGCATAGCTTTGGTTAGCACTTCCATAGAATCAGAATTTCTGTTTTATTCACACAGGTACGTGCATGCCTTTTATTTAATGTCCTTGGATCATACAATTCTATGTATGTTTGCAATAAAAAAGAAGGGCTTTAATTATTGATAAATGAGACAACATCTTTTTATCAGTGTATTAGGATGAATCATTAGAAATAGCTATTTTTGTAGGTCAAAAATGACTATCATTAATGTTATATGGAATATAATGTTATAATAATAAAATATAATTTTAAAATATAATAAAATATAAAATAAAATAAAATATAATAATAAAATGTTATAATAATTTTGTCAGAGACCAAATGACCAAAAAAAAAATTTTTTTTGATCAATCATTAATTTGATAAATAATAAAAGGACGCTATGAGAAAAGCATATTTTAGAGAACAATACAGAGCTTTTGGAAATACAGCCTATGATAAATGAAATAATTCAGCAGAATGCTGAGAAGATCAAGTTAAGGGCATCTCAAAGGGAAATGGAACAGAAAGGCAAGGTGACTGATAACAGAAGAGAACAAATATGAAAATTAGTATATCATAACCAGGGGTCCAATCTTCAGCTAATAGATATTCCAGAGAAGAGAGACCGAGAGCAGGCATGAGAGGATAAATTACCAAAGCAATAATACAAGACACAGTTTTAGAACTGAAGGGCATGAATCTCCATATTGAACAGACCACTGGGTGCCCAAACAATGAATAAAAACAAAAGCAGAGCAGGTCCCATCATCACATAATTTTAGATGCTGAAGGCAAAGAAAAGATTCTAAGTGCATGGAGGGTAGGAAGGGTGATGGGTTCCATACAAAAATAGAAGACTCAGAATGGCTTTGGCTTTTCAACTGACTGGTTGACAATCAAGCAATGGCTACACATGGAGGGTAGGAAGGGTGATGGGTTCCATACAAAAATAGAAGACTCAGAATGGCTTTGGCCTTTCAACTGACTGGTACAAGACGTTGACAATCAAGCAATGGCTACAAATCAAGCAATGGCTACAAATTCTGGAGCAAAAATGAATATGGACCTGGAATTCTATACCAGCCAAACCACTCCAGCCAGAGTTCCACTGGCCACACACTAATATACTGGGAGCAGACTATCTGCTCCTTGGGCTGATGGTCTCCGCTCCCAAAGAACCTGCTACTTAGTGTGAGGAAAGAGTATGTATGCCCAATTGACTGCATGTCCTGTTGTTTTGCATGCTCATAAATAAGGACAAACAAGTCACTTTTAGCACGGGGGGACAATGATGCATGATGAATAATGATTGCAATAATTAAATTCCCATTCTTTCTCTACCTCACTGTGAATCCAGGTTGTTGGTGCTTAGGTGGAGAAAACTACCCTCTTCTTCCAATGTAATTAAACTGGAATGAAAAACCTCTGTTAAGAGCTTACCGTGCACTCATGCTCTTGCCCAAGGGTCTATTTTACTGGAAAATGATCCAAAATCCTGTTTTTCTTCTTCCCTTTCCATGAGGTCTGACCACCACCCATGCCCAAGTGCACCAGTGTATCTGCAACAACAGGCAACGGAAGCTTTGCTATTGAGGTGGACCTAGCACACGTGTGAGGCCACCGAGTAGCTCAGAGGAAACCTGCTGTAATTATCCATGATCTTAGAATGGGAAATGGTGTTATCAACAACAGATTAAGAAGGAACAAAGAAAGGAAGGAAGAACAGATGGGAAAAAATCAATATCTCAACATCCTAGTGTTTTAAAAAATGGCAAAAGACAAATGATGAACAAGAAAACAATTATATCTTAATATAAACATGAAAAATATTCAACCTCATTATGAATCAAAGAAAGTTAAAATGAAAACACAAGGAAAAAGCCCTTTTTAACCCACCCATTTGGCAAATATTATAATGTGGTAACACTGTATCTAGGGAAGAAAATGATTGAACAGGACTCTGGTGCATTGGTGTTGGAAATGCAAACTTGGACTGACTTTTGGGAACATGTTGATAATGGATACCAAGTGCCTCAACATTTTCACTCACAATTTCTACCTCCAGGAATTTATCCTGTGAATATATTGAGACTCACAGATATGTCTTTTATCAATATATTCTTATCAATCCTGGTTAGAAAATTGTGAAGCTAGGAGACTTGAGGAAAGGTAAAATAAATTACATACTAGAATATGATGCAGCCCTTAAAATTCTTGACTTTTGAAGAATATTTTCTCATGTAGAAAAGCCTTGATATTATTTTAGGGTGGAAAAGGCAGAATCCAACATTACATAAAGGCAACATAATCATAAATTTTTTTAAAACTTCATATATGGATATGGATATGTATGTCTCATGTTCATATGTGTGTGTAGATATGCACACACTTAACTGGAAAGAAAGACGATATAACTTTATTTGTAATTAGTTTGAGGGGAGTGAGACTAGCAGTGGTTTTTATATGGTTCTATATGCACTTTTGTATTTATTGAATGTTCTACTGATTATTACAATCAGAAAAAAAAGTCTGCAAAGAGTAATTTAATCATATGGTGTTCTTGCTGAGGAAATAGTGTCATAGTTAAATCTACAAAGTTCCTCAAGGGTGATAATATGTACTAATGGGAATAAAAAGAAAACAAACCTGGGCTTACAGATGGCCTTGATGAGACCCTAACTTACAGAACTTCAATTTGGTGGCTCTGATAACTGTGTAGATGGCCCTTGTCAAATAATCAAATAAGAATAATAAGGTTTCCTTTTAAGAGAAATATGTTTAGTCCTTATT
>NW_007728329.1:293957-314649 GCF_000696425.1 Galeopterus variegatus
GACAGATAGACAGATAGATGATATGGGATTTATTAGGGGAATTGGCTCATGTGATTATGGAGGCTGAGAAGTCCCATGACAGGTCACCTCCGAACTAGAGACCCTGGGATGCTAGTGGCATGGTTCCGTTCAAGTCCTGATAGCGGTCAAAATAAAATCACTTTTCCAGCCTAGTAAGAGCACAGCCATCTTGAAAACACAGCCATTTTGATTCTTGTTTCTCACTAATTCCCTTGAGCTTTGCAAAACTGCTTAGAAAATAAAAGCTATCAATCAAAAGTAAACTAGTAGCTTGCAAGGCTAACAGTTCCCTGTTCAAGGTTGTAGATGTTTTGGGAAGGAGGTAAAGTTGGGAGCCAAGAAATCTGACCTCAGCCCTCACAAGATGACCACAAAGACAGGAAGCATCTAAATCAGTGATCAGAGACAAATGCGTAAAACCTCCAGTGCAGGTCCCTGAAGAAGCAGATCCCCCTCACAGACACAAACCATGAAAGGCCATCAACTTGCAAGCAGATTATTATTGAGCAGAACATTTGAAGAGTAGGATGGATGTGACAGGACTTCCATCCCACAGCACAACCGGAAAGGAGATGGAATGCAAAGTGAAACCTTTTGCAGCAGGTGAATAGCCTGCTTGTCTGTGGTTATCACAGTGATTCACGGAGCTCCAAGTTTGCCACACACCCCACAGGTCTGTGTATGTGCATGCATGAGAGGCTAAGGAAAAACACAAAACTGGTCTGCATTTTCATGTTCAGAGCATTCTTGAAGGACGATCTTTGCTGTTGGCTCAGAAAATCTAACCACCAACATGTCCCTTTGAGAACATTCTCAACATGGAAAAAATTAGGTGCAGGAACAAGAACATCTATCTATCCAGCTATCTATATCTCTCTCTCATCTATCTGTATCTATCATCCACCTACCATCTGTCTCTGTCTATTGCATTTACATCGTCTATTAAACCCACCCAATCCATCTATTCATTTATCTATTTATCTCTATTCTATGTATTGATCTATCATCTATGTATCTATCTATTCCATCTCTATCTATCCATCCATCTACCTATCCACCCAGTATATGGNTGGACCTAGCACACGTGTGAGGCCACCGAGTAGCTCAGAGGAAACCTGCTGTAATTATCCACGATCTTAGAATGGGAAATGGTGTTATCAACAACAGATTAAGAAGGAACAAAGAAAGGAAGGAAGGACAGATGGGAAAAAATCAATATCTCAACATCCTAGTGTTTTAAAAAATGGCAAAAGACAAATGATGAACAAGAAAACAATTATATCTTAATATAAACATGAAAAATATTCAACCTCATTATGAATCAAAGAAAGTTAAAATGAAAACACAAGGAAAAAGCCCTTTTTAACCCACCCATTTGGCAAATATTATAATGTGGTAACACTGTATCTAGGGAAGAAAATGATTGAACAGGACTCTGGTGCATTGGTGTTGGAAATGCAAACTTGGACTGACTTTTGGGAACATGTTGATAATGGATACCAAGTGCCTCAACATTTTCACTCACAATTTCTACCTCCAGGAATTTATCCTGTGAATATATTGAGACTCACAGATATGTCTTTTATCAATATATTCTTATCAATCCTGGTTAGAAAATTGTGAAGCTAGGAGACTTGAGGAAAGGTAAAATAAATTACATACTAGAATATGATGCAGCCCTTAAAATTCTTGACTTTTGAAGAATATTTTCTCATGTAGAAAAGCCTTGATATTATTTTAGGGTGGAAAAGGCAGAATCCAACATTACATAAAGGCAACATAATCATAAATTTTTTTAAAACTTCATATATGGATATGGATATGTATGTCTCATGTTCATATGTGTGTGTAGACATGCACACACTTAACTGGAAAGAAAGATGATATAACTTTATTTGTAATTAGTTTGAGGGGAGCGAAACTAGCAGTGGTTTTTATATGGTTCTATATGCACTTTTGTATTTATTGAATGTTCTACTGATTATTACAATCAGAAAAAAAAGTCTGCAAAGAGTAATTTAATCATATGGTGTTCTTGCTGAGGAAATAGTGTCATAGTTAAATCTACAAAGTTCCTCAAGGGTGATAATATGTACTAATGGGAATAAAAAGAAAACAAACCTGGGCTTACAGATGGCCTTGATGAGACCCTAACTTACAGAACTTCAATTTGGTGGCTCTGATAACTGTGTAGATGGCCCTTGTCAAATAATCAAATAAGAATAATAAGGTTTCCTTTTAAGAGAAATATGTTTAGTCCTTATTTTTTAAGCATAATCACATAGTAAATACCTCATAAATACTTGTTGCAGAGAATTGAATTAACATAGATTTCTAATCTCTGGAGTTTTCCCTATGGACAAGGACTCTGATTATAATTGTGTAGTAGCAAACATACCAAAGATTTAAATTTCAATATTTTTTTTTACATTTTGCTGAAAATGAAAAAAAAAATTATCACTCAAATGTCCAGTTAAAACAAAGAAAAACATAAAAGGTAGAGTGACAATTTCAAATTAAGAGCATTATATTAGTCAGGGTTCTCCAGAGAGACCAATACGATGGATGGATGGATAGACAGATAGATAGATAGACAGACAGATAGACAGGTAGGTAGATAGACAGATTGATAGATAGATTATAGATAGATAGACAGATAGACAGACAGATAGACAGACAGACAGACAGATAGACAGATAGATGATATGGGATTTATTAGGGGAATTGGCTCATGTGATTATGGAGGCTGAGAAGTCCCATGACAGGTCACCTCCGAACTAGAGACCCTGGGATGCTAGTGGCATGGTTCCGTTCAAGTCCTGATAGCGGTCAAAATAAAATCACTTTTCCAGCCTAGTAAGAGCACAGCCATCTTGAAAACACAGCCATTTTGATTCTTGTTTCTCACTAATTCCCTTGAGCTTTGCAAAACTGCTTAGAAAATAAAAGCTATCAATCAAAAGTAAACTAGTAGCTTGCAAGGCTAACAGTTCCCTGTTCAAGGTTGTAGATGTTTTGGGAAGGAGGTAAAGTTGGGAGCCAAGAAATCTGACCTCAGCCCTCACAAGATGACCACAAAGACAGGAAGCATCTAAATCAGTGATCAGAGACAAATGCGTAAAACCTCCAGTGCAGGTCCCTGAAGCAGAGCAGATCCCCCTCATAGACACAAACCATGAAAGGCCATCAACTTGCAAGCAGATTATTATTGAGCAGAACATTTGAAGAGTAGGATGGATGGGACAGGACTTCCATCCCACAGCACAACCGGAAAGGAGACAGAATGCAAAGTGAATAGCCTGCTTCTCTGTGGTTATCACAGTGATTCACGGAGCTCCAAGTTTGCCACACACCCCACAAGCCTGTGTATGTGCATGCACGAGAGGCTAAGGAAAAACACAAAACTGGTCTGCATTTTCATGTTCAGAGCATTCTTGAAGGACAATCTTTGGTGTTGGCTCAGAAAATGTAACCACCAACATGTCCCTTTGAGAACATTCTCAACATGGAAAAAACTAGGTGCAGGAACAAGAACATCTATCTATCCAGCTATCTATATCTATCATCCACCTACCATCTGTCTCTTTCTATTGCATTTACATCGTCTATTAAACCCACCCAATCCATCTACTCATTTATCTATTTATCTCTATTCTATGTATCAATCTATCATTTATGTATCTATCTATTCCATCTCTATCTATCCATCCATCTACCTATCCACCCAGTATATGGTTTCACATATGGCTTCATTTAAACTGTGGGTGACAAAGCAGAGTGCGTGAGGAATGACAGCTTCCATCGTGGACCATGGGTGATGAGCAGCAGGCATGGCCTGAGGGTGCTGAGGGGAAAAGAGGGGTTGAACAAATCGGAGTCCAAGAGGTGCTGCGCTTTGGGGGAGTCTGATTGGGCCACGAGACATGCCTGGCCTGCAGTTCTTAGTGTCAATCTACAGAGACGCCCACTATCAGGCTCAGCTAAAGAAAGTGCTCGTCATGCACAGTGACACCCATTTTTGCTCCTGGCACCTCACTCCCATCACTTAATAAACAAACAGAAGTTCATCTTGCCTCCTCCTCTCCCCATTACCCATCTTTTCCATGCTTGGCCCAACAAATGTGCAGAGACAGCAAGAGAAAGAAGGGAGAGCATTCTGTGGTTTTATCAAGTACCCTGGACCCACTGCACCAGCTCCGCCTCTCAAGATGAGAATGTGAGGTCATCAGTTACATCAATGACGCAGAGAAGGCCACAGCATGTTTTTACGTCATAGACATCATAACATGATTTGAGATTTGAGAGTCTAGAGTTACTGCATAAAATGTCAAAATTTCCAGCAAGTCCGATAAAAATTTTTCTTAAGGAAATTACACCATACTTATCAAATCTTTTCCAAATTTTGAAAAAAGATCAACAAAAATATTACTGAAGTAATATTTTCAAAGGACTTAGGAAAAAACTAGGGATTGGAGACTAAACCAGTTCTTGACATTTTTATAGAAGAAGACCTAAAATAATAAACTACAGAACAGTATTATCCAAAAAAAAAATGAAGCTCACAAAGTTCTCTAATACTTCAAATGTGGGATTTTGAACAGGAAATCAAAATTTCTTTAAGTTACCATTATGACGTTCAGTGTTACCAAATGTGCTCCTCACACTTATCTTTTGCATTTCTATGTTAATGTCTCCAAAAGCTATAAATGGTATTAGGCAATTTCCTATTTCTGGAAAAGAGAAGTATCCTTTAAAGATAAGTCTATTCTGGAGTCTAAGTCTTAATTTCAGAATAACCCAACTGATGCTTATTTTAAAAAGCAAAGAACATGTGTAACTAAGCAAAGAAATAGCATCTGATTAATTATTGTAAATGTCTATTAGCTGTGCAGTTGATCAACCCCACTACGAATATTAGAATCTTGAAATAAATAAATGTGACAAATGACTAAAGCCAACTGGTTCTCCATTCATCTGGTGTGAAATATTATACGCTTAAACACAGAAAGAAAATCCTCTCAGGCTGTGGAAACAAACTGCAAAAAACTAAGGACTCTCAGAGACTAAAAAGGTCATAAAAACTTAGAATTCAAAGAATGAACCTACGTTTTAAGTAATGAAAAGAAGGAATTATGAAAACATGATACTAAATAGTAAATTTCTGTTATGTCATCAAATTGGTGTTTAATTTTCTTAAAAAATAGTGATATAACGTAGTACAAGTTAACAGAAATATACCAACCACTCCTTATCAACTGATTATTATTTTAAAATTAAAACGCTGTGCCCCTAAATTATAAAATCAATCTAACTTTAGACAGTTTATTACCATCTTCCAATACTTTACATAGGAATATGATAAAGAATTTGAAGTTGTGGTTACAGATGGATCACTTCCGAAATGACTTCAAATAATATCATATTTTATATCTGAGAACTACATTGCAGACTCTCCTAAAATAGAAAATTTCCAAAGAAATTTCCATAGAACTTACTCTTAAAATGGAGAATTTAATATGAGCTCTTTAAGGAAAAAAATATCCTCGTAAACAAAATACCCCACATGCATTATAAAGTAAAGATCTGCTAAACTTCTTAAATGATTGTCAGGAAGGCAACTAAAGCACACACGGTAAAATATGGCAGGGAATTCACAAGCCTTAGTTGAAAACTCTATAAAGAAAAAATAAATAAATAAATAAACATTCTGCTACCAGGAATCAGATGCTTTCGCTCCCCTCTGGACTCTTGAGTAGGTTAATTGGAGATTATCTTTACCAGGTATCAGGCTTCACCAGCTTGAAGGATATAAATTCAACAATGAGAAAGTTTGGGAAACCCCAGACAGGTATAAAGATCATTCTTTATACTGCTGTAATCTGTAGGTCAAATCATATGGGAAAGGTTTTCTTTTTGTTTTGTTTGTTTGTTTTCCTCGTGTGGTTGAAATCCAAGGAATATAATTTAATATCAGTATGGCATTGGAAACAGTTGTTTTTTTCCATTCATGAATTCAATAATTAATTACTAAACAGCTACAAAGTGCACCCTCCTGTATCACTCTGCCTTGTAGGGGTACAGGGGGGTGCACTGTACTGTCTTGCCCTCACATAACTTGCAATATGTTTGCAAATTCATATGGTCCTATAATCCACATTGGCAGATAATTATGTAAGCTATGGTATGACATTGCTAGTGGACAAGAGAGCCTGGAGCCTGGAGTGGACCTCACCTGGCAGAAGAGAGGAGAGGAGACTAAATAAGGAGGGGTCAGCTTGTGCAGAGGACCCGAAGGGAAGGGAGCCTGGCTGGTAAGAGAGATTTTAAGATAAAGTGACTAAGGGAAGAAAGAAAGCAATAGGGCATCAGATGCATTGAGGGCCTGGGGGTGGGAAGGTAGGTAAGAGCCTGACAATGAAGATCGTCCAGGCCTCATTCTGGAATTCCATCTTCCTTCACATGGGAAGCCATGGAAGGGTTCCAATAGGCAGGATCAGTCCTAGGATTTGACAAGGTGACTGTGGCTGCTGGTGGAAGGAGAGAACACTTGACAGATGCAGACAGACCACTAGAAAGGAGGAAGGCTGGACATCTGAGAGACAAAGACAGCTCAGCCCAAGTTGCCCAAGGTACAGACAGAGAGGCAAGGTCACAGCCAAGAGACAGCTACGAAACCAATGAAAGGGGGCTTTGGATCTTTTGCATCAAAGATCTTTGGGTCTAAAAATAATTTCTTCCAAGATAATCCATGCCTCTCTTTGTTGTTGTTGATATTAATAGCAGTGGTCACGGTGTTGTGAATCCCACAATGGCTAGAGAGTGTAAGGGACCAGAATATGCTACCCCTAAATATGCCTCTTTGGCATAAGGATTATTTTGAGATACTGCAGACACAGGAGAAGCTCTGAAAACAGAGTAGAAGTCACCTTTTTGTAAGAGGAACCCAAATCTATAAAGGAAACCTCCATTTGTAAGGGTGTCTCCCTCACTGAACTAGGAAGAGGAGGAGGACTAAATCACTAGACAATCTTATCCTTGCAAAAGGCACCAACTTAAATCTGCATGACAAACCTTACCCTGGTTAACCACATTTTTCCTGGGTGCCTCCCCATCACTGGCCTTCCCCATGCCCTTCTTTCTCTGTTTCAGCAGGTGATGGTATTTAAGCCTGAACATGAAGCCACCTCTTTGAGACTGACTTCCTCCGATGTATACAAGGGGGTCTTCAAAAAGTTCATGGAAAGATTTGGTAGTTTGGGTCAAGATGGCAGAGTAGTGGTTCCTGGTGTTGCTCTCTCCCACAGAGCGACCAATTTGCAACTATTAAGGAGCAATGACAGAAGACCCAAGATCTGCGCTGGAATAGACAGGAACAGTGCACCACGGGACCCCAGCTCAGGTTGCTCCCCACTGCACAGAGAGACTTTAGAGCTTCTGGGTCCATATGCCCCAAACCTGCCAGGCTGGAGAAGGCAGGCAGGGTGGGACTTCTGGCTGAGGCCAATTCCTACCATCGGGAGAGACTTAAGAGCCTTGGGGATCCCACACCCCAAGCCAGCCATCCCAGAGAAAGCAGACAGGGTGGGACTTCCAGTCCAGGCTGGTCCCTGCTGCTGGGAGAGACTTAAGAGGCTCGGGGGCTCCACACCCTGAGCAAGCCATGCCAAAGAAGGCAGGTGGGGCTGAACCTCTGTCCCAGGCTGGTCCCCACTGCTGGAACAGACTTAAGAGGCTTGGGGCTCTGATACCCTAAGCCAGCTATCCCAGAGAAGTCAGGCAGGGCAGGACTTCCAGCATAAGCCAGTCCCCACCTCTGGGAGAGACCTCAGAGGCTTGGGGTCACCACACCCCAAGCCAGCCATGCTAGAGAAGGCAGGCAGGGTGGGACTTCCTGCCCAGGCCAGTCCCTGCACTGGGAGAGACTTAAGAGCCTCAGGGCCCCCACGTCCCAAGCCAGCTGTCCTAGAACAGGCAGGCACGCTGGGACGCCCAGCCCTGGCTAGTTCCTGCTGACCAGATGCGGCAGTCCCTTCAGATCCAAGCCAGAAATATGAAAAATCAAGAAAGTACATCACCACCAAAGGAAAATAATAACTCTCAAGTGCTAGCTCCTATAGAACATGAAGTCTTTGAAATGACAGAGAAGGAATTTAGAGTAACAATTCTAAGGAAACTAAGTGAGAGACAAGAAAACTCACTTAGACAACACAAAGAAATGAGAAAAATATAATGGATCTGAAGGAAGAAATGTACAAAGAAATCAATGCCTTGAAAAAGAATGTAGCTGAGCTTGTGGAGCTGAAGGATTCATTCAGTGAAATAAAAAACACAACAGAGAGTTTAACCAGTGGACTTGAACAAGGAGAAGAGATAATTTCTGACCTTGAAGACAGGCTGTTTGAATTAACATAGGCAGACCAGAAAAAAGAAAAAAATAATGAAAAAAATTGAAGAAAATCTAAGAAAGACTATAGACAATCTTAAGCGCTCAAATATCCAAATCATGGGTATTCCAGAAAGGGAAGAAAAATGAAATAGCATTGAAATCATATTCAATGAAATAATAGAAAACTTCCTAGGTATAGGGAAAGTCACAGATCTCCAGATTCAGGAGGCCCAAAGATCCCCAAACACATTCAACCCAAAAAGGTCCTCTCAAAGACATGTGATAACCAAACTGGCAAAACTCAAAGACAAAGAGAGAATCTTAAAAGCTGCAAGAGAGAAGTGGCAAGTCACCTATAAGGGAGCCCCAATCAGAATAACATTAGACTTTTCATCAGAAACCCTACAAGCCAGTAAAGAATGGGATGATATATTCAAAACACTAAAGGACAAAAATTGCCAGCCAAGGATACTTTACCCAGCAAGGCTATTCTTCGAAAATGAAGGACAAATAGTATATTTCTCAGACAAACATTAACTGCAGGAGTTCACTACCACACAACCAGCCCTACAAGAAATTCTCAAGGACGAATTGCCAGGTCTGCCACCGGCTGACCCGAACAGCCCTAGTCTCATTCCTTTTGGTGGGCGAGTGAGTCGCCCAGATTCCTCTTTCCCTCCAGTCCCCATTGGGAGGAGATGGGGGAAGAGAGCCATGAAGAGAGGTGAGCACAGCTGCCGGCCCCAACCAGCCCGTTAAAGGACACTCAGACGCTGCGGGGATTCTGTTGAGCAGTTCCGTTTATTATCACACGAGCAATTGCTTTTATAGGTAGATGGGGAGGGGAGGTTTTAACATAATCCTATCAGCTTAAAGGTCAAGAGCATGCATCCTGTCTCAATGCCTAGCTATTGCAATCATGCAGTGTTCACGAGCGCGGAAGCGCATATTTGGCCAATAAGGGCTAAGGCAAGGTTCCCGCAGACACTCCCACCCTACTTCCTCCCAGCGCCATCTTAGGCTGCCACGTTAATATGCCCTTGTGGGCCCATAATGGTGCCACTTGTAATGTCACTTAAGGTGGTGTTAGTTTTTAAGGCCCGACACTTACTGGGTTTGATACCACAAAAACAACCATAATTGCGATGAGTACACAAGAAAGAACAATACCTAGCAGCAAAACAAAAATGCTAACAAAAGAGAAAAAAAATAGTTTATCTCTCACCCCAAGAAATCAACAAATACAGAAGACAAACAGAAAATTAGAAAGGAATAAAAGGTACTTAAGACATCTAAACAAAAATCAATAAAATGCAAGGAGTAAATCAACACCTTTCAATAATAACTCTAAATGTAAGGGGATTAAATTCCCCATTCAAAAGACACAGACTGATGGACTGGATTAAAAAGATGGATGCAACAATATGCTGTCTTCAAGAGACTTGCTTGACCTGTAAAGACACACATAGACCAAGAGTGAAAGGATGGAAAAAGATATGTCATGCAAATAGAAATAAAAAACAAGCTGGAGTACCTATTCTTATATCAAATAAAAGAAACTTTAAAGCAAAAGCCATAAAAGAGACAAAGAAGGCCACTATATAATGATAAAAGGATCTATCGATCAAGAAGACATAACAATCATAAACATATACACACCCAATGCTGGAGCACCCAGATTTACAAAGCAAACAGTATTAGATTTAAAGAAAGAGATGGACACTAATACCATAACAGCAGGGGACCTGAACACCCCACTCTCATCATTGGACAGATCATCTAGGCAAATAATCAACAGAGAAACACAAGATCTAAACAATACTTTAGACCAGTGGGACTTGGAAGATATCAACAGAACATTCTATCCAACAACCTCAGAATATTTATTCTTTTCATTAGCAAATGGAACATTCTCCAGGATAGACCACAAGTTACATCACAAATCAAATCTCAACAAATTCAGAAAAATTGGAATTATTCCATGTATTTTTTCCAATCCAATGGTTAAAATTAGAAATCAATAATAAATGAAACTCTGGAAACTATACAAACACATGGAAATTAAACAACATTCTACTCAATGACATATGGATCCAAGAAGAAATTAAGCAGGAAATCAAAAAATTTCTTGAAAGTAATGCAAATAATGACACATCATACCAAAACCTGTGGGATACTGCAAAAGCAGTATTAAGGGGGAAATTTATCACATTAAATGCTTACTTCAGAAGAATGGAAAGATGGCAGATAAACAACCTAACACTTCACGTTAAAGATCTAGAAAAACAAGAACAATCCAAACCTAAAGTTAGTAGACAGAAATAAATAATTAAGATCAGAGCAGAATTAAATGAATTAGAAACCTGAAAAATAATACAAAAGATCAATGAAACAAAAAGTTGGTTTTTTGAAAAGAAATAAAATCAACAAACCTTTACCAAGATTAACGAAGAAGAGAGAAGACCCAAATAACAAAAATTAGAAATGAAAAAGGTGATATTACAACTGACACCACAGAAATACAAGGAATCATTAGAGACTACTATAAAGAACTACATGTCAACAAATTTGAAAATCTGGAGGAAATGGATAAATTTCTGGATGCATACAAACTACCAAAACTGAGCCAAAAAGATATAGAAAATTTGAACAGACCAATTACAGTAAACAAGATCCAAGCTGTTATCAGAAGGCTCCCAACAAAGAAAAGCCCAAGACCGAATGGGTTCACTGCAGAGTTCTACCAAACTTTCAAAGAGGAACTGATACCAATTCTCTACAAACTGTTCCAAAAGATTGAAACAGAGGCCATTCTCCCAAACTCATTCTATGAAGCAAACATCACCCTGATACCAAAACCAGACAAAGACGCATCAAAAATAGAAAACTACAGGCCAATATCCTTGATGAATATAGATGCAAAAATCCTCAGTAAAGTACTAGCTAACAGAATACAGCAACACATATACAAAATTATACACCATGATCAAGTGGGATTCATTCCAGGGATTCAAGGTTGTTTCAATATATGCAAATCAATACATGTGATACACCATATCAATAAAAGCAAAGACAAAGACCATATGATCATCTCTATAGATGCTGAAAAAGCATTTGACAAAATTCAACATTCTTTCATGATAAAGACTCTACAAGTTAGCTATAGATGGAAAGTATCTCAACATAATTAAAGCCATATATGATAAGCCCACTGCCAATATCATCCTGAATGGGGTAAAGCTGAAAGACTTCCCTCAAAAACAGGAACTAGACAAGGATGCCCACTCTCACCACTCCTATTCAACATAATGTTGGAAGTGCTAGCCAGAGCAATCAGAGAAGTGAAGGAAATAAAGGGCATCCAGATTGGAAAGGATGAAGTCAAGCTGTTCCTTTTTGCAGATGATATGATCCTATATATTGAACAGCCTAAAGCCTCTATAAAAAAAACTCCTAGAGTTGATAAATGATTTCAGCAAAGTTGCAGGATAAAAAATCAACACACAAAAATCAATAGCTTTTCTATACTCCAACAGTGAACATGTAGAAAAAGAAATCAAGAAAACTAGCCCATTTACAATAGCCACCAAAAAAATAAAATACTTAGGAATGAAGCTGACCAAGGATGTGAAAATCTCTACAAAGAGAACTACAAACCACTTTTGAGGGAAATTAGAGAGGGCACAAGAAGATGGAAAGATATTCCATGCTCTTGGATTGGAAGAATTAACATTGCAAAAATGTCCATATTACCCAAAGTGGTCTACAGATTCAATGCAATCCCCATCAAAATCCCAATGACATTTTTCTCTGAGATGGAAAAAGCTATTCAGACATTTATATGGAATAACAAAAGACCACGCATAGCCAAAGGAATCCTGAGCAAAAAAAAAAAGCTGGAGGCATAACACTACCTGACTTTAAACTATACTACAAAGTTATAATAAGCAAAACGGCATGGTGCTGGCATAAAAATAGACATATGGATCAATGAAATAGAATAAAGAATCCAGAAATCAACTCATACACCTACAGCCATCTGATCTTTGACAAAGGCAGCAAATCTACATACTAGGGAAGAGACTGCCTTTTCAAACAAGTGGTGCTAGGAAAACTGGATACTCATATGTAGAAGAATAAAACTAGACCCATACTTTTCACCATATACCAAAATCAACTCAAAATTGATTAAAGAATTAAATATACACTCTTAAATAATAAAACTCCTTAAAGAAAACATAGGGGAGACACTCCAGGAAGTAGGAGCTGGTACTGAGTTCATGAATAGGATCCAAAAAGCACAGGCAACTAAAGGAAAAATAAACAAATGGGATTATATCAAGCTAAAAAGCTTCTGCACAGCAAATTAAACAATTAACAGAGTAAAAAGAAAACCAACAGAGTGGGAGAAAATATTTGCAAAATATAGATCTGACAAAGGATTAATATCCAGAATATACAAGGAACTCAACTTTACAGCAAAAAAACAAATTGCTCAATTAAAAAATGGGAAAGGAGCTGAATAGGCATTTCTCAAAGGAAGATATATGATTGGCCAACACACACATGAAAAAATGCTCAACCTCACTCAGCATCTGGGAAATGCAAATCAAGACCACTTTGAGATATCATCTCACTCCAGTTAGGATGGGTGAAGCTGCAAAATGGTGCAGCCATTATGGAAAATGGTATGGAGGTTCCTCAAATAATTACAGATAGATCTACCATATGACCCAGCTCTTCCACAGTTGGGAATATACCCAGAGGAATGGAAATGATCATGCTGAAGGGATACCTGTACTCCAATGTTGGTTGCAGCCCTATTTACAATAGCCAAGAGTTGGAATCAGCCCAAATGTCCATCATCTGATGAGTAGTTAAGGAAACATGGTATATTTACACAATGGAATACTACTCTGCTATAAAAAAAGAATGAAATACTGCCATTTGCAACGACATGGATGTGCCTAGAGAGAATTATATTAAGTGAAACGAGTCAGGCACAGAAAGAGAAATACCACGTTCTCACTTACTTGTGGGAGCTAAAAATAAATAAATAAATACACATAAACAAATCAAGGGTGGAAGGCAAAGAAGGTATAATATCCACAAAAATTCCTTGAACTATTTAAGTGAAGTGAACAGATATGATGGCAGAGAGGTGGAGAGGAACGGGTAAAGGGGCATGAAAATCAACTACAATGTATATTGAGAAATAAAATTTTTTAAAAATTAAATTAAATTAAATTTTTTAAAAGTTCATGGAAAGATTTGTGTTATCTTTTAATTCCATTTTTGCAAGAACTTTTCGAACTACCCTCTGCACGAGGTATTCATGCTAGTTACCTTCTCTCAGTTCTCCTCTTATTAATCTGTCTTTTGTTACAAGGGTCTGTGCCAGATAAAGAACTCAGAAGGGGTAAGAGGAAAACTTATTTTTTCCTTAAGTATAGCAGTAATTCAGCTAAAAACACTGTGGCTAAGCCGTGGGGAAGCCATCCACAGAAATGATCTCATCTTTACGTGGACGACATGTTTCAGCTTCAGTGTGACCCTCCGTGATGAAACAGGGCAGGTACAGAAATCATTGGCTGTCACTGCTTTCAGTCACAGGATCTTCTCTCTGTACGAATATCTAATAGAGATGAAAATCAGGTTGTTCTTGCAGAAGGTCGTGGAATAAACTCTCTCACCACTTTAGGGCTGAGAAGGCCTCCCTGTTAGAGCCCACAGAATCCCTAGGGTTCCAATGGGAACAGTTTGCCAAGCACTGCACACCAAGTCAAACATTCTAAATGTTTTCACTAGAATGGACATACAGATTGCACATTAAGTGTTTGGCTGGCGTGTGTCTGTAAGATGTCTTATTACACAGGCAATGCTTTATTCCTTAGGTATGTTACATGCTGTATTTTAAAATATAGGCAGCTGGCCAGTTAGCTCACTCAGTAGAGCATGGTGCTGATAACATCAAGGTCAAGGGTTCAGATCCCTGTACTGTCCAGCTGCCTAAATAAATAAATAAGTAGAATGTAGAACAACTCATTGTTGTAAATTCAGAAGCCAGGATGTGCTTGCCGAGAAGAAACATGGGCTTTGCTGCTCTTGCTGTAACCCAAAGGTCCACAGAGGTACAGCACTTGCACTAGTTCCTGCTTCAGCAAACCACGCAGACACAAGCACAGACCACTATTTCCATACATCCTGAGATGACTCCCACTATTGTATTCCATAGTGATTATGCTGTCCTGACAACCCTGTCTCAGGAAAAAGAAAATAGAAAGATTTGGAAAGATTTGGAATTATCCAGGACGGGTTCGGATGCAGCTCTTGACAAAAATCTACCATGTGCCAAAGACTATGTAAAGAAGCCACATGAAAGTGCGAGACGTCAGGCTCCACAGTTATTCCACAAATCTCCCATAACAAAGAAACGGGGATCATCATCTTAAGCGTCCCAGTGATGACGTGTAGCCAGGATGCCCCGCACCGCACGGTGATGCCCCACAAATGGGACCAGAACAGATGAGAACAGACACCCGGATCAGACAGACAAGAGCACGCAACACGCACCTCCTAGGAGTTGACTCTGCAGGAAATTTAAATAACAAAACCAACATGACCAAAACATCTCCTCAAACTGGAGAAGCAAAATAAAACTTTATCCATATTATTTTTCCACCAAACTTTTTATAAATATTTTCAAATGTATAAAATAGTTGAAAGAATAAAAATGAATACAGGTGTACTCCTTCAGGTAGGTTTGCGGATTGTTTACATTCTGCCACATCTCCTTTCTCCCTCCCTCGATCCCTCCCCCCCATATATATGTGCAGATAAATACATATGCACATATGCTTACATGGCATAGTTTTTCTACATTAAAAAAGGATAAGAAATGTATTTGTGCACCGTGATGTTTTACACTAAGTTACACAGATTATGACACTGCAACCCTTAAATATATCAGCATAGGTCTCCTACAATAAAGATGCTTTGACACTTTCCTTTTTTTTTTTTTTTTCCATTTTGGCAGCTGGCCAGAAGGGGATCCAAACCCTAGAACACCGTGCTCTAACCAACTGTGCAAACCAGCCAGCCCCAGGGACATTTTCCTTAACAACCACATTGCTATGATCACAACTGTGAAGACTGACATCGGTTCAATAAACTCATCTCCTAGACAGTCCCCAGATGATTGTGCCAACGGGTTCTTTTTTCCAATCCAAGATCCAGTCAAAGTTCAGATATTGTGGTTACATGTCCTAGTCTTTAAAATCTGGAACTGTCCCCCCAACCTTTCTTGGTTTTTCATGACATCGACTTTTTAGAAGAATACAGGTCATTTGTCTGAAAACAATGGGCTACATTATGTGTTGGTCTGCTGTTTCCTTGGGGTCCAATTCAGGCCAAGCGATTTCAGCAGGAACACCGCACAGCCCCATGTGAGGAGAAAAGTGACTCCAGACACCTCACTAGTGATTGTCACCTGTAATTTCCAGATTGCTCATTTCCCTTTACCACTGACCTCGACTTTTTCTCCTTTATTTTTTCTCTGAGACACACAACACAGAAACGTTAATTTCTGTGGTTGGGATTAATATTCTGACCCTAAAACTTGCTTAATCTCATGGGTATTTGCCCCTCTAAAACAGCGTTTTTTTAGGATTACTTGAAAAACTTTTCCATCACAGTCAAAGGATTAAAAAAAAAAAAAGACTGACTATCCTACTATATGTTTAATCAGAATAAGCCAAGAGACTTATGATGGACTTCTTCAAATAAAATGACATCTCATAAGAAGGAAATTTCCTTTTTTTGCTGTTCTATGATAAAACTACGTTTTAATATCACTAAACTTTTTTTTAAAGGGGAACAAATGAGGAAAACCAAAGATGAGATAAAAGTATTTTCCTGATCATCTCCAAAGTCCTCATCCACTTAAGAGAAAGGAATGAATTTCATATGCTTTATTCAAGAATCCTGAATTCTGAATTGTGAATCACAGTAAAACACCCCTCGAGGATGGCTTTATGTTGGTAAGATACAATGGATATTGTTATTAGGTGTTTAGGAACAGATATTTCAGTCCCCACAGAAAGACTCCCACTTTATATCAGAACATTAGAAAGGATAATGAATGCTCTGTTAGTTTATTATGAATTAATCATGAACCTTTTCAGCCACACACTTTTAATTAGCTACTGAGTCTGTCAACTTTTTTTCAGAGCTCTTCTAGCTGGGTCTAAGGAACATCAATCTCCCCTGAAGACTAAAATGACCTCCCCCCAAAATGCATTTTTCCATGCAAAACGTACCGTTGTTTTCCTGAGGAACAAAATTAAAACTACTTAGGCAGGGGCTGAAGGCTTTGAAAGCTAGGTCAGTAATCAAAGCCGGCTCCCATATTATCAATGATTTTAGAAAATAAATGATTCTTTAAAATACCCGAAAAGTTTGTTTCTGCAACAGAAAAAAGAACACACCATCCTTTTAAAGAATAAATTACAGAAATCACAATAGAAAATGATTCTGTTAAGCTGCTAAGCATTGAGATTGAACACAAGCTGAGACATTAAACCTCATCAGATGCTCCTTCGAGAAGAATCCTCTGCTGTGGGGTTTAATTTGGGGGGGATGGGGGGAGGTTAAATTTAATAGAAAAAATACTAGAAGTTTATTGTCTTTTTGTTCTCTTTAATTCCTATTCTAACTCAGATCCCTTAAAATAAAAGACCATCGAATACTCTAAAAAGAAAGGGAAGATTAAGTTGAAATCTCTTGTCTCAGCCTCTGCACTTGACCTCTGAGGTTTGGAGGGGCTGTTCTCTGCATTACGGCGGTTAGCAGCATGCCTGGCCTCTACCCACTAGATACCAGTAGCAGTCCCAACCCCCACTGCAAAGTTGTGGCAACCAAAAATGTCTCACGACTTTGCCAAATTCTCTCTGGGCAGCAAAATCTGCCTTCGCGCCAATAAGCTATTAGTGCAAAGCTGTGTTCTGAAGATCAGTAAATCAACCTGCAACCCTCTTTCTGGTTCCCATCATGATGGCTGGCACAACCATTCAGTTCTTCACCACAGTTTCCCCCAAATAAAGATTATTTCTGCCTTTTTATAAACACCCTATGAAAATGTCGTATTCATTACCATTCTGCAGAGGAGGAGACCCAGGCGCAGAAAGACAAAAGAGCCTCCTGAGAACATGTGGCTGGTGGCTGGTGAGCTGGGATCTGAAGCTCTGAATGGCCAGACAATTCCTACCATGATGTCATAATGGCACGGTGCCATAAGACCCAGACTGTGCCCAAGAGAAGGGATGCTCAGCTGTAGCCTCTTTTACTACTATGCTTCCCTCATCCTGACCCCAAGACCACACACTCTCACCTCCACCGGGAATATGCTCTTCCTGCAGGGAGGGGCCCTGCCCTGTCCCTCAGGTGTTGCAGCGGAAAAGAGATTGAGAACAGATATACCATGAGCCTTCCCACTGTGCCACGGGTTCATACCTTTGCTGATTCAAGCCAAATCACCTCAAAGGTTCAGGATATGCAGTAAATCATTTATAAAATCCCACCCCTAAATTCCTCGAGCCTTCCCGCACAACATGGCGTGTGCCTGTGCTTATTAGATTGTGCACTCTGACCTTATTAGCCCAGTACAGCTTTTCTCTAGAAAAATATATTTGTCCTACTAATGTTCCCCTTCAGCAAATATGACCTTTCATCGGAAAGTCCTTTGTGAATGACAGGGATATCTGGGACAGCTCCAAAGTCACATCAGCCCTGCAATACGAGAATGGTCCAAGCACATTATAAAGGTCACCACATAGTACTGTTTGACTTGGACAACATGGGCCGGGCAGGTCAAACATTGTGTGCATGGCTAAGGCTATTTTCAGCGTGAGGGTATATGCATGCAGTTTCTTATCCTTACGTGACAACAATGTAAGAGACTCCTGAGCGTTGTCCTCTGGAAGATCTTAAGTTTCTGAGATCACCATGTGCAGGTGAAGGCGACTGAGTGGCTCTCAGCAGAGACCAACATGGGGCATCAGGCTCATCCTGGGAATTCATCCAGAAAAAGAATCATCATACACTGAGTAACTATGTGCTGACATATGTCAATGAATGCAGCTCTTTCTTGACTGGAGGACAGATTCCTCTTTCTGAACATTATTCTCACTGTCTGCCTAACCTCTAGTCATCCTCAGATCTTGGCTTACTGCCACCACCTCAAAGAAGCCCTCCGTGATTACCCATTAGAAAGCAAGGTCCCCCACTGTTGATTTATTATAGCACCTTCTTTCACTGTTGATTATTATTGCATCTTCTTTCCCATTGATAGCGATTATATATTGCTATTTGCAATAATATATATATATATATATATATATTGGATAGCTGTCCTCTCCACATGCTCTAAAGACCAAGAGAGCAGGGACCATAGCTCATGTGTCCACCACAGGAAGCTCTCAATAAATATTTTTTGAATAGAGCTGTGGTCACAAATTATAACCTGGTTAAATAGCCAAAAATATATATATGTTTTGTGACACATGAAAAGAATATAAAATATAAATTTCAGTGTCCGTAAACAAAGCGTATTGGAACACAGGCACGTCCATTCATTTACATATTATCCATGGCTGCTTTTGTGCTACAATATCAGAGTTGTGACAGTGTCTGGAAATATTGACTATCTAGCCCTTTACAGGAAAAAATTTTTTGACTCTGATATAGAGCCCTACACAGGAATTGAAAGTGAGATCAGAAGAAAGCCAAGAAGATAGCTTTGAACTTTTTTTTTTAGTTGTTGACATTTAGACAAAAACTAGCATCTGTCTTCAACAATTTATGAGCATATAAATCTATTGTTTATTCTTTAAAATATAAAATATAATACTTGGTAAAAAAAAAAATATTCCCAAGAGAACATCACATTAGAGAATGCGTTTTTGTAAATGTGGATCTTGCTTTATGGAAGTTAAGCTTCCAGCAACAATTTTTTTAGGTTCAATCAGTGTCCCAGAAAGGTTATTTTTTCCCCCAGACATGGCATTTGAAACCACAATCAATCTTCCAGCATGGGTTTTTCATGTTAGATTCTTGTTGAAATGGAACAGTGTGGTGTTGACATTGACATGAACCTCCCACTGCAGGAACAGCAAAACCCCTGCGCACAGGTCACCTCTCCCGCCCATGCAACATGACATCATTTGGCAAGACCAAGATTGTGTACAGATGTGGATTTGAACAATTGGGCAACTCTCCTTAAGAGGGAAGAGTGATCCAAATCCTCATTTTCTCTTCTCTTGACTACCCCTTTATAGAAAATAGGTTTTAAGATATCCACATGGAAGCCTTTTCACCCTTATTTGATGCACTGTGCTTACATCCCCAGTGAGTAATGAAAAAGAAGATGTCTAAAAGGATTAAGTCACAATGCCTATCACAGCAGTATTGCCACAAAGAGCCTATACCTACAGATTGGGAACAGCACCATGGAAAATCTGAGGACAATTTTCAAAATAATATAAGAGTGGTTCTCATGCAGGGGTGATTTTACCCCACAGGGGACACTAGGCAATGTCTAGAAACATTTTTGGTTGTCACCACTGGGCGGGTGCTAACAGCATCCAGTGGGAGGAGACCAGTGGTGCTCAGGACAGCCCCCACCACAAAGAATTATGCAGCCCAGCCCCTACCTCCAACAAAGAATGATCTGGTCCCAGATGTCAATAGTGCCAAGTCTAGGAACTCTACATTAGACTATGAATCTAATACTCATGAAAGCGGGTGTGACCAGAGACAGTTGGGGTGGGTGTGGAAGACAGTGGCTTCTAATTTATTCAAACAATTATACATAGTAATTACTAATGGTGGTTCCTCTATTGCTGCTACAAGTTATATGAATACAATCTCTAGCTCAAATTTATAACCCAAATTATAGTCATAGAAGAAGAAGATGAAAGAAAATTGAGAGGTTAAGTCTGTTTTATTATTAGGAAATGAATGTTGTGATTAGTTTGTGAGTTCAAAAAATAATGAGCATGCCTCGCTATCCCTTCCGGTCTCTGCATATCTATAATCTTCATAAATGTAATAAACTCGGTCATTCTAAACATCTTTCTGGGCTTTCTCTCATCCTCTCTCCAAATGAGCTTTCGGTTGTGCAATTCTGAAAACGACAGTGATTTAAGGAGGGCGTGGGAATCTGCCATCCCTTGTCCATGATTCTTTTTTTTTTTTTTTTTGTCTTTTTTTGTCTTTTTCCGTGTCCGG
>NW_007728330.1:0-940 GCF_000696425.1 Galeopterus variegatus
TGGAAAGAGAGAGGGGGTTAATTCCAAAAATATAACTTGGAGAGCAGTTCTATAATGAACAGGAGGGTACTTCAAAATGTTTGTGGAAAAATGGAATTAAGAGATAATATGAATCCTTCCATGAATTTTTGAATCCCCCTTGTATTTGCTAACAACATTTTCGGAATATTGTTTATTATGTAAACTAAAAGATCTTTGTTCTACAGTAAAAAGGATCAGATAAGTCCATCACTGTGGAAAATCAGTTTTAATTTTTTAATCTTAAAAAATTAAAATTTCTTTCTATGAGCGCACCTCAAAAAGTTTGTGGAAAAATAGAATCGAAAATAATGCAAATCTTTCCATGAACTTTTTGAAGTACTCTTGTATTTATATGTTTTACATATTCATTGTAGAAAATGTCAAAAATACAAAAAAATATAAAGAAAACATTAAAATTACTCATAACCTCACCTCCCAGCAAAGAATTTTTTTTTTTNAATATTTGCAAACTATGCATCTGACAATGGATTAATATCCAGAATATACAAGGAACTCAAATGACGTAACAGTCAAAAAACAAATAACCCAATTAGAAAATGAGCAAAGGAGCTGAATAAGCATTTCTTGAAGGAAGATATACAAATAGCTGACACATGAAAAAATGCTCAACATTACTCAGCACCAGGGAAATGAAAATCAAAACCACATTGAATATTATCTAACCCCAGTTAGACTGGCTGTAATCAAAAAGACAGAGAATAACAAATGCTGGAGAGGGTGAGGAGAAAAGGGAACCCTCATACACTGTTGGTGGAACCATAAATTGCAGCAGCCATTATGGAAAACAGTATGGAGGTTCCTCAAAAAACTGATAGAACTGCCATACAATCCAGCAATCCCACTGCTGGCTATATACCGAAAGGAATGGAAATCATGTCAAAGGGATACCTGCACTCCC
>NW_007728330.1:2795-6746 GCF_000696425.1 Galeopterus variegatus
ATATAAAGAAAACATTAAAATTACTCATAACCTCACCTCCCAGCAAAGAATTTTTTTTTTTCTTTTTTTGGTGGCTGGCTGGTACAGGGATCTGAACCCTTGACCTTAGTGTCACAAGGCTGTGCTCTTACCAACTGAGCCAACCAGCCAGCCTACCCACCCCTTCAAATATTAACATTTCGTTTTATTCCTTTTCTATATTTATACATACACACATGTATTTTAAAAATCTGTTCGGTGACCCTGAGTTCTGCTCAGGTTTGCTCCTTTCTCCAATGATCAAGGCTTGGTAAATGGGTCAAGCCGGTCACCGCAGTCTTACTCTTCCCTCTGGACGAGTTTATTCCTCATGGGATCCTTAAGTCCTCACGCAGACTTCTAGTGGACATGATCCAGAAGTTTCCAGAAAAGCCCAGGTATTTCTGAACTTCAGCTTGGATTCAATCTGAGTCATCCTCCCACGCCCTTGTCCCCACATTCAGCGAGAAGAAAAAGGACAGAGACACGGCAGCCGCCTTCTAATGCTGGGAGGGTGATCGAGGAGAAGGGGCACTGCGTTCTGTGTAGTGCTGGGGACAAAGCTGGCACTGAGGGGAAGGAGAGTAGTCTTTCCTCAGAAGTGGGGAATTTTCTGCCATTGGCAATATTCACTAGTCAGGATGGTTGTGGGATGGAGCATGGAGGGCACGAAGAGTCAGCAACAGTGCCCTTGCCAGAAGGTTCTGTGACTACATTTTTCTTCAGGTATGACTTTATGTCTACATGGTATTATTTATGGGTGTCCCGAACCTTCTACCTCCACATCAACAATCTCGATCATGGCTGTAGCCACAGGGCCCACAGTAGTTTCTGGCACATAGTAGGTGCTCAGTAAACGTTTGTTGGAATGAATGCATGAACAAACCTGGCTGTCGTGGCAGCCCCTTTGCTCTCCACTTCTGGAGACTATGGACCAGCAGACATGCTGGACTGTGACCAGGCTCTGGTGGGCAGTGATGAGAACTGCTGGCTTCTTAGCTCACAGAACTATCCATTTTCTGTTTCTTAGGAGGGCCTTTGGTCTTGGTTTTCACATGGTGGTATGTAGAATGAACTGGGAGACAGCCAATTGGGCTTTCTCATCTACAAAACAAACCAACCCCATAACATTTGATTTGATGGGTAGAATCCCCAAGTGGATGGTTTCACTCAGCCCAGTAAACCATGCAATGAAACCACTGGCCTCCTGAAGATCTTCTCTCGGAGGGGCGGAGGGGGAAGAGGGAGGAGTGGTGGGCTGGAATGGGGAGAGAGCAAGTGTTAAAGGACGAACAAGACAACTACTTTCAACTAGAAAATACCCTTCTGAGGGATTAAAAGCCACATACAACCCTAATTTACAATATAGTGATCTAAAATCAGGTATTGCTACATTTTTGTGGCATAAGAGAGCAATGCTTTTAAAAAACAACTTCTCTACCAAATGACAGATCAGTGGTTCATAGTATTTTCTGGCCTGCTTGAATGAAAACAAACAGCAGCTCCATAAGCAGAGACTAATACTCATATAGGAGACTTGAAATGATTGCTTTAGAAGATTATTTCCTCTAATTGATTCTATGCCTAAGAATGGGAAGTTAAACCACCAGCTAGGAGTGACTGATTTTTGCCTTGTCATGTGCAAGTGAGCTATGCCTGGGAATCTCCCCAGAGCTGAGGTCAGCTAAGGTCTCATTTTGAAAGAGTGTTAAGTGACAGTGGTGTGTCTCAGAATTGAATCAGGTAACTGGGTGCCTTTCCCCACCCTGCACAAGAATGCCAAATGCCAACCACATCCCCCCTGCAGTTGCCCAATGTAGTTTACAGGAATTGAACAATATCAGTGGACACATTCTCAGGGTTTTTAGAGAGGACACACTGAATCTTGAGACATTTCAAATCTGTAGAACTTGTTAGGTGAGACACTGTTGGACATTTACTAAGAACAAAGAAAAACTTCTGTGTGCTGCGTGAGAGAGAAAATGCACCCGTGTTCCTTCCCAGCATTGGCAGCTACCACGATGCACACTTGGGCTTCAGACCAACTGACCTCCGGTGAGTTCAACCACATTCAGGCACTCACAACCCACCAACTACGGTTCTATAGCAACGGCACTTTCTAGATTAAAATGTTAATTCCTTGTGTTTATTGAGTAGGAACAAAGTTACACCCATCAGCAAAATATCCAGGAGACAGAGGGAATGTAATGGTGCAGTCATTTGGAATCTGGTTGTGATAAAAGCCCAAAGCTAGACATGCAGGAGGAACATACGTGGCATGACTTTAGCAGGGGACCTCAGGGCCTTATCTGCTGTCAGCCAGACAGGAGCTTGAGGAAGTGTGGAAACACCCCCTTCCTAGACCCCTCCTCACCCCCAGAACCGAGCCACCACCAATCCTGCATCCTTCCTCTCTCCCCAGTGTCTGGAGCCACCTCCAACCAGGCTGTGCCTACCAACCTTATTTCTGTTTTTTCTTCACAATTTTTCCAAGTGAAGGGACTAAATAAAAATGCAAAGCAATTTTCATTGTGATTTTTCTGAGGCCACTTAGCTAAACTACTTGCTTCATTTCAGTGAGTTCTGCAGGGTCTTCCTTCCATTCCCATAAGGCTATGATATGCCAACCCCCGGTCCCAATCCTCTGCTCTCACTGGGGACTAAATACCGCTCTTTGTCTCCCAGAAGGAAGCTCACTCCACAAAGATTCCTGAGAATTTTTTTAAAATGAGAAATTGTTTTTTATGGAAAATTGGCCAAGGCGATGGTGGAGGAGAGGCGGGCTGCATGTGAGGGCAGGAGATGGAGGCGGAGGGTTTACATCTCCCACACACAGCAGTCCACTCGGAAAAGTCCCCCAGACATATCTCGTTTCCCTAATCCTCTCCCCTTCCCCTGAAAGCTCCCTCAGCATCAACATCCTAATTTTCTTCTCACCCCAGACTCCCTATCTGACCACCTCATCCCTTCTCTTATGCCAAGAAATTTAGTTCCTGGGCCTGCAGAGACAAGATGACTTTGTGGTCCATAAACAAGAGCTCTCTCAGCCACCAGGACCCCTCCTGGTGGAGAATTTTAAATAAGATCATTTTTCTGTTTTTTTTTTTTTTTTTAATTACCTACACAGACTCATCTAGACAAACCGGAGATCTCCCTTGTGGAGCTGAGCCCACAACTTGGATGGTAGTGGCTTCTCTTTCTGCCACACTGATTTCTGGAATTTCTACAAATAAACAACACTGACCTGAGTTAATATACCCCTCGGTTTGGATTCAAAGCTTTTGGTGATCCAGTCAGGGCCAGCTTCATGGGAGTGCAGCCTGTGCAGTGGCACAGGGCCAAGTGTAGGGTGGCACTGCACACAGTTTAATGCTCTGCTGTCACCATGTTGAAATTCTTAAGAAATTTGAGGGATGGCTGCTTAGCTCACTTGAGAAAGCATGGTGCTAGTAACACCAAGGTCACAGGTGCAGATCCCCATACCAGCCAGCCACTGAAAAAATAAAAGTTTCGACAGGTTCCCCATATTTTCATTTTGCACTGGGCCCTGCAATTATGTGGTCAGTCTTGCCCCCATGTAGCTGTCATAGACACTCTCCCTCCTTTCAAAGCAGCTTCTCCACAGCTCTCCACCAGTCTTAACCTCCAGGCCAATCTGCCTTGGCCAGCTCGGCCCCACTCACTGTAGGGCACTGGGCCTGAACAGATAGTGGGGTCCTTTGCTCTAACAAAGCCACAGAAACCAGGGTCCCTAGGGAAGAAGTAAAGAGGAGAAGGCAGGGAAGTTTGAGGGTGGGAGAAGAGCCCCTGCAAAATTATCCGCCCAGTTCCAGACATATTCCACAGGCCAGTTCCAGAGAATCCACCAGCAGGGAGAATTCTTTTATGGTAAAGCCCTTTTCCAGCTGTTTTCTGAGAGGGTCAATACTCCAC
>NW_007728330.1:6758-18764 GCF_000696425.1 Galeopterus variegatus
GGAGAATTCTTTTATGGTAAAGCCCTTTTCCAGCTGTTTTCTGAGAGGGTCAATACTCCACATGACTGGTCTCTGCCATGCTGTGAACAGAGTGGTAAGCTGCTGTAAGCTGATCACTAGTGGAGGTCTTGGCACAGGGGAAAGTTCACTTCTGGAACTTGGAGGAGAGTAAATTCATGAAGGATAAATCTGAGTGAGTTGCTGCCGAGTGCGCAGTGGGGTCCAGGGGTCAGAATAGAGGAGACTGAGGGGAGGAGGAAGCTCCTGAAGTATTTCTTCTACTTCACAATTTTGTTAGACTCTGAGAACAAAAGCTTTACTGCTCAGCCTCTCCTGATGGGTAAAAGAGTCTGTATTAGTTTCCTGTGGCTGCAATAACAAATTACCACAAACTGCGGGGTTTAAAACAATAGAAATTTATTCTTATAGTTCTGAAGGCTGAAAGTCTGAAATACACACAGTGCCAGCAGGGTGGGTCCCTTCTGGAAGCTCTGAAAGAGAACACATTCCATGTCTCTTCCCCAGCTTTAGGTGCTTGCCTGGGAATCTTCACTTACTTGGCTTGTAGATACCTCACTCCAATCTCTGCCTCTATGTGCGCCTCTGTGTGTTCTCTTATAAGGACACCAGTCATCAGATTTAGGGCCCAATCTCAATGCAGTATGGTCTCATCTCAAGAACCTTATCTTAATTACATCTGCAAAGACCCTATTTTCCAGGTCAGTTCACATTCACAGGTACTGGGGGCTAGGACTCAGGCATATCTTTTTGCAGTCACAATTTAATCCACTCCAAGGTCTTCACACTTTCAGTTTCTGTTTGTTTCTTATTCATGCTTTTCTTGAACTTTTGAGCTTTGGGTTTACCTTTAATAGAAATACTGAAATCTTTAGGTCCATTATTAAAAAATAATAACAAAACCTCTGCAACTCCCGGGCATTTTACAAGTACAAACTGCAAGAGACTCTGCAGAATCTGCCTATATCCCAGGAGAGTGCAGAGGGAACAAAAGCAAATTGCCTGTGATCTCTTCAGTAGGAAAGTTTCAAGAAGAGCCAAGTCCTGTGCTTTAAGTACTGTTGTACATTAGTCAGAACTTAGATATGTGAGTGTTTACAATGCTGAAACTCAAGTGGAAAAGTAACAAAAATATGGCTCTGGGAGATTTTCATCAGATTCGTGGGTTTGTTGAAAAATATGGAAAAGTTGAACACAGTATTGGTAAATAAAACCTCCAATGACTGAATCCCATTCACTGCTCCCTTACCATGCTTTCAGAACAACATGGCAAATTATATGGAAATAGTACCACAGATAAACAATTAGATATTATATGTGATTACTAATTATTAAAGAAAAATGCAATGACCCTGAGAATGTTGGTATTAAATCTAAACTATTAAACTAGGAAAATCATCATACATAAAGTTAGAGGGTTTTGTTTCCTCATTAATCTTCACCGGTTTGGGACGTTTCTCAAGTATCATCATGGCCTGAATCAAGGCCACAGAGTATTCTGTAGATTTGAGATTAAAATGTGTTGCTCCTAATGACTGTCTTCCTTCTAGGATTTCCTTCTTTCATGCTCAGAAAAATTCCAAATACCCCAGTGAGGCTCACACATCTTAATCACATTTCATGACCAGTAATACACCATGCAATCAACGCCAGATTACCTCCCATTTCCTTCTTTCATGCTCAGAAAAATTCCAAACACCCCAGTGAGGCTCACACATCTTAATCACATTTCATGACCAGTAATACACCATGCAATCAACTTAAAAATTTGTTTTCATGAAAAATAAACTAGAAAGAATAGCAAAGAATATTATGAAAATAGATAAGGGGAAATAACCCTACCAGATAATACATCACAAGGCTACAATATTTATAGCATTGTAGGACTATCACTTAAAGACCCACATAAATGAATGGTGTGGAAGAAGTACAAACATTAACTTCAGGAATTTGTTAGGACAAAGATGAGATTCAAACCAACTGGATAGCTATCGAAAAGCCCCGCCTAGACAAGATGGCAGACTACAAGTGCCCAATGTGCAATTCTCTCATAGAAAGAGACTAGAGTAAGAAATGGACAGCTAAGTACAGGGAACAGCATTGGTAGGAAAGCATGGGCAGACAGTGAGAGCCTGGTGAGGACCCAGTGGAGCACGAAAACTGAGCAGGGCGGTGTAGAGTAGAAAGAGGCGTGAGGTTTCAGCCACCTCCGTGTCTCCGACACCAGGATCAGCCAGGAGGAATTCTCCCTTGTGGCGGAAAGAATCTGCTCAGCTGTGAGCATTTCTCAGTGGTAACCCTCCTCTTGCTCCTGCCCTAGCCTGTGCCCATGAGTACCATGATTGCTGGAGCTATTTTCTAGTCCCAGAGCATGGTCCTTCTCCCTGCATAAGAGCTCATCCTGAGCAGGGCACTCCACTGTGCAGCTGCCCATGTGACCCTGACTGCCCAACTGCCCACATGGCTCTATCTGCCTGCCTGGGCCCAGCTGTCCAGCCCCCTGTGCAGCCCCACCCAACTGCATGGGCCCAGCTGTCTAGCCACCCACACAGCCACCCACACAGTCCCTCCCATTCATGTGGGCCATGCCATCTGGCTGCCTACATGGCCCTGGCTACTGTGTGGCCCCATCTGCCTGCATGGGCCTAGACATCCTGCCACCCCAGCTGCACATATGGCCCCTACACACCTGTGTGGGTCCAGCTGTATAAGCAGTCCCAGACACAGATGTCACTGCTGGCACCCCTCTGCCCCCCCCCCCCGACTGAAATACTGAGTCTATCCAGAACAACAGAAACTACTACCTGGAACCAAAATTAAAACACCCCATCCAATGGGCAATATATAGCAAATCTATAGGAGGGACTCTCTCTCCTCAAAAGCCATCCCAGAGTAATAGAAGAAGCAACCACTATACCAGATGACTAGGCATTAACATACGGATAATAAAAATACAATAAAACCAGAAAATATGACACCACTAAAGAACACTATAATTCTCAAATTCCAGACCCAAAACAACAGGAAACCCTTGAAATGTCTGAAAGGGAATTCTGAGTAACGATTAAAGAAACTCAGTGAAGTACAAGAAGACTCAGACAACACAACAAAATAAGAAATACATTCCAGGACACAAAGGAGGAAATTTATAAAGAGATAAATATCATAAAAAACAATGTAGTGGAACTTCTGGAACTGACTCATCCAACAAAATAAAAACTACAACTGAGAATGTAAGCAGCAGGCTAGAGAAAGTGGAAGAAAGAATTTGTGATTTTGAAGTCAGTCTTTTCAAAATAACCCAAGAAGACAGAAATAATAATAGTAATAATAATAATTTTAAAAAATGAAGAAAATCTAAGAGAGCTCACAGACCATCATAAATGCACAAACATCCAAATCATGGCTGTTCCAGAAGGGGAGGACAAAGGAAAAGCCAATGAAATCATATTCAATGAAATAATAGCAGAAAACTTCACAGGTATTGGTAGAGATACAGACTTCCAGATCCAAAAGGGTCAAAGATCCCCAACCAGATTTAATCAGAAAAGGTCCTCTCTGAGACACATTGTAGTCAGAATGTTAAAGGTCAAAGACAAAGAGAAAATACTAAAAAGAGCAAGAGAAAAGCATGAAGTCACCTATGAGGTAGTCCCCATCAGACTAACAGCACTTCTCAGCAGAAACCCTACAGGCCAGAAGAGAATGGATGATACATTCAAAGTACAAAAAGAAAAAAATGCCAGCCAAGAATACTATACCTGGAAAGACTATTCTTCAGAAATGAAGGGTAAATAGTGTGTTTTCCAGAAAAATAAAAGCTGTGGGAATTCACCAATACACAACCAGCTCTACTAGAAATTCTGAAGGGAATCCTGCACCTGGAACCCAAAAAACAATAATCATACCATGAATACTTGAGAAAGAATAAACACTACTGGTTGAGAAGATATGCAAATGAGAAAGAGAAACTATAACATACCACCTCAAAACTCCAAAGAACACCAAAGACAAACAATAAAAGGGAAAGAAAAGAACAAAAGATATTTAAATTGACCATATAAAAAGCAATAAAATGTCAAGAATAGGATGATACCTTTCAGTAATAATCTAAATGTAAATGGATTAAATTCCCCACTCAAAAGACACAGACTGACTGATCAGACTAAAAAGCTAGACCCAACTATATGCTATTTTCAAGAGACTCACTTCACCTGCAAAAACATATACAGACTAAAAGTGGAGGAATGAAAAAAGATATACTACACAAGTGAAAAACAAAAATGAGCAGGAATACCTATTTTTATACTGGATACAAAAGACTTTAAACCAAATACCATGAAAAGAAACAAATACTACCATTAAGACTTAAAAATCATAAACATACATGAACCCAACACTGGAGCATCCATATATACAAAGCAAACACTATTAGATCTAAAGAAAAACATAGACCCCAATATGATAATAGTTGGGAACCTGAACACACCTCTCTCAATATTGGACAGATCATCTAGGCAACAAATCAACAGAGAAACACAGGATTTAAACTACACTTTGACCAATTGAATCTGGCAGATGTCTACAGAACCTTTCATCCAACAACTACAGAATATACATTCTTCTCATCAATACATGGAACATTCTCCAGGATAGACTAACTGTTAGGTCACAAATCAAGTCAACAAATTTTTAAAAAATGAAATCATTTCAAGTATCTTCTCAGACCACAACAGATTAAAACTAGAAACCATTAACAAGTGAAAGTCAGGAAATTATACAAACACATGGAAATTAAACAACATCCTCCTGAATGACCTATGAATCCAAGAAGAAATTAAACAGGAAATCAAAAAATTTCTTGAAACTAAGGAAAATAAAGGCATATCATATCAAAACCTGTGAGATAATACAAAAGCAGTACTAAGAAGGAAGGTTATTGCAATAACTGATTACATCAAAAGAACAGAAAGATTTCAAATAAACAACCTAATATTACACTTCAAAAAACTAGAAAAACAAGAACAATCTAATCCCAAAATTAGTAGATGGGAAGAAATATTTAAGATCAGAGCAGAACTAAATGAAATAGAAATCAAAAAAATGATACAAAAGATCAATGAAACAAAAAGTTGGTTTTTCAAAAAGATAAATGAAATAGACAAACCATTAGCTAGGCTAACTAAAAAAAGAAGAGAAAAGACCCAAATAACAAAACTCAGAATGAAAAAGGAGATTACAACTGATACCACAGAAATACAAAGAATCATTACAGATTATTATAAATAACTATAAACTAACAAATTTGAAAACCTGGAGGAAATGGATGAATTTCTAGAAACATACCAACTACCAAGACTGAACTGAGAAGAAACAGAAAACTTGAACAGACCAATAAGAAGCAGTGAAATTGAAGCAGTAATCAGCAGTCTCCCAACAAAGAAAGTCCCAGGACTGGATGGCTTTACTGCTGAATTCTACTGAACTTTTAAAGAAGAATTAATACCAATTCTCTCCAAACTATTCCAAAAAATTGAAACAGAGTCTATTCTCCCAAATTCATCTTATGAGGCCAGCATCACTCTGATACCAAAACCAATCACAAAGGTACAAAAGAAAGGAAAACTACAGGCCAATATCTTTGATGAATACAGATGCAAAAATCCTCAGCAAAACATTAACAAATAGAATACAGCAACACATCAAAAAAATTATACACTATGATCAAGTGGGATTTATCCAGAGATACAAGGATGGGTAGACATATGAAATTCAGTAAATATGATACACCACATCAACAAAACCAAGAACAAAAATCATTTGATTATCTCAATAGGTACAGAAAAAAATATTTGATGAAATTCAACATTCCTTTATGATAAAGACTCTCAGCAAATTAGGTATAGAAGGAAAGTATCTCAATACAGTAAAAGCCATATATGACAAACCCACTGCAAATATCATCCTGAATGGGGAAAAGCTTTCAGGAACAGGAACAAGACAAGGATGCACACTCTCACCATTAGTATTTAGCATAGTATTAGAAGTACTAGCCAGAGCAATCAGGCAAGAGGAAGAAATAAAAAGCATGAGGATTGGAAAGAACAAAGTCAAACTGTCCCTATTTCCAGATGACATGATCCTATACAGAGAAAAACCCAAAGACTCTACCAAAAAGCTCTTAGAAGTGATAACTGACTTCAGTAGGGTTGCAGGATACAAAATCAACTTGCAAAAATCAGTAGTATTTTTATACTCCAATAATGAACTAGCAAAAAAAGAAATCAACAAAACAAGCCCATTTACAATAGTCACCAAAAAATATAAATACGTAAGAATCAATTTAACCAAGGAGGTGAAAGATCTCTAAAATGAAAACTACAAATCACTGCTGAAAGAAATTAAAAAGATACAAAAAGATGGAAAGATGTTCCATGCTCTTGGATTCAAAGAATTAACATTATGAAAATGTCCATACTACCCAAAGCAATCTACAGATTCAATGCAAATACCCATCATCAAAATATCAATGACATAAAAAAGAATAAAATTCTACCATTTGCAGCAACATGGATGAACATAGAGAAAATCATGTTAAGTGAAATAAGCCAGGCACAGAGAAATACCATATGTCATCACTAATAAGTGGGAGCTAAAAAAATAAACATATAAATTAATAAAACAAAGAAAGATACAACAATCACAATAATTTGTGGAGCTTTCAAAAGAAGAGAACAGAACTGAGGCCACCAGAGGTGGGAAAGGGAGACAGGAATGAGGGGTTAGTGAGAAATTAGTAAAGGGCCACAAAAAATAATTACATTCTGTAACATTGAGTATATTAATTATCCTTATGGAGCATCACAAATTACACACAGATATTGATATTCAACACTGTACTTCACAGATATATACAACCAATTATGTTTAAATTAAAAAAAAGAGATATGACAATTGGATTTTGCCTAGCTGCCACCATCTTAAGGATACAAATATGTTTTGGTTATGACATATTTTCTCATGGAGTAAAGCATGTCAGTATCACAGAGCCATGGCCCAAACAGTAGGTAAAATTTTGCTCAAGAAAATTGTTTCTTTCCGGGAGTTCCTGTTCAGCTCCACAGTAACCAAGGAACACATTTCACTGATCAAATAATTAGGTCCGTTTGCAATATATGGCCAATATTCCAACATTTCCATTGTGCATATTATTCTCAGTTCTCTGGACTCGTGGAATGCACAAATGGAATAATAGAAACTCAACTGGCAGGAATCTTTAACTTTCCCTGGCCGATGGCTCTGTCATTGATATTGCTCAACTTGTGCTCTCCACCACTCAGAAAGCACCAGCTTTTCCCCTTTAATTAGTAACAGACAGAACAATGTAGCTTGGTACAGGAGTTTATAAACCAGCTCTTCTTAAAGATGATATTCTTCATTCTGCCAAGGCCTTATAAAGATACTCACAAAAAATGATAAATTAATCAAAGATTCTAAAAAATTTCTAAATTGATCAAGGATTCCTTTCACAGCAAGTTCCTGAGTGATGATGACACCAAAGACCATGGTCTCCAGCCCAGGGATTTTGTTTATTGGAAACATCATCAAATTAAGAATTCCCTCCAACCACATTAGAAGGGACCATATCAGGTATTGCTAACCAATCCATGTGTAGCTAAACTTAAAGGGATTGACTCATGCATTTATGTTTCTCATTTTAAAAAGGCAACCCCTGGGCCAACTGGTTAGTTCAGCTGCTTAGAGCATAGTACCGGTAACTCAAGGATTCAATCCCTGTACCAGCCAGCAGCCAAAAATAAACCAGAAAATTTTTGAAAAGGCAACCCCACCTGAGTTGACCTCCTTCATCACGGGAGACCTTCAGCTGACACTAACTTGCAGACAATCACCTCACTTCCAATCAGGGTGAGAAGCGGATGGAAACAGGGTAGACTGCTTTTTCCCAAGATACTGGACCTGGCCTGTAAGAAACTCATGAACTACATTGTTGAAATATTTAGACTCTTGTTCCTAATCTGGGAAACACTTGCCCTTTTAAGTGTCTGTCAAACTTTAAATCTTATTGCTTGATTTTTCTAAAATGTCTCTGAACCACCTCTACCCTCTTTTTATTCACTATCTCTAGCCCGGAGAGACAATTCTCTAATTAAGCTACCCCAAAGTGTGGCCACGGGAGGAAACTTCACTGATTGCTGGATCTGTCACATGACTCCTCAATCAGCACATGATCAATATATGACACTTGTGGTTCCTGTTACTGANAAAAAAAACCAGAAAATTTTTGAAAAGGCAACCCCACCTGAGTCAACCTCCTTCATCACGGGAGACCTTCAGCTGATACTAACTTGTAGTCAATCCCCTCACTTCCAATCAGGGTGAGAAGCAGATGGAATCTGGGTGGACTGCTTTTTCCCAAGATACTGGACCTGGCCTGTAAGAAACCCATGAACTACATTGTTGAAATATTTGGACTTTTGTTCCTAATCTGGGGAACACTTGCCCTTTTAAGCGTCTGTCAAACTTTAAATCTTATTGCTTGATTTAAGTCCTAATATGTCTCTGACCAACTTCTACCCCCTTTTCATTCAGTATCTCTAGCCCGGAGAGACAATTCTCTAATTAAGCTACCCCAAAGTGTGGCCAAGGAAGGAAACTTCACTGATTGCTTGATCAGTCACATGACCCCTCGATCAATACATGATCAATATATGATACTTGTGGTTCCTGTTACTGACTTTTTCTTTGTTTCTAATGTTACTACATATGTAGACCATCCCCCCACTCTGGTTAACTTTTGAAGTTCAGATCATCCGTGAAACTAACATTTGTGCACTTTGTTCACAATTTTCCTCTATCATATTTATTTGGGAAGAGTTAACCCCAGGCCCCCTCATTGCATTCTATATTGGGCTGAGAAATGCTTCACCAAGAGAAGCAAGTCCCTGCTCTGCCAGCGTCTCCATTTTGTTTTATATCATGTAAATGGGTTTTGGCAGGCATGGAAAAGGTGGGATCCCTGGTTTGAATTAGTGCTCTCTACCCTTCCTGTCAACAAGACCGTTAACATACATACTCCAGCAAGAGTTCACGTGTGCCCATATGTCCCCTGTGATATATTTTCACTTACGGAGTAGGAACAGATCCCCCAACTTGAGGGTGGGCCCCAGATTCCTTAACAGCTGGCAAAAAGAAGATCTTTGTCTATTGGGATTTCTTGTAACTCGGTTGTCCCTACACAAAACCATGGTCAGTCCTCAATACTCAAGTGAACCAATTCAAAAGATCAGTGTTAGCAGGTTATGATAACATTGGACAAAGCATATTTGGTATCTCAATTCCTAGGGCAGGAGTTTGCGTCAATAGAGATATAATTTGAAATTTGTCCACCACCATTGGAAAAATAGCTAAAGACACTTCTAGGAGCATCCCATAACAAAAGGTCTCTAAATTTACTAAAAGTTGTGCTAGATGGTAGGATAGCCTTGCACTATCTATCTACTGGCTAAACAAGCAGAGGTATGTGTGGTCGCTAACACTACCTGTTGCACTTACATTAACACCTCTGGAGAAGTAGAAACTTGGCTAGAAAGGATCACCCACAAAGCCAAATGGTTGTAGGATGCAAGACAGAAAGATTCCCTACATGACCTGTTTAGCTGGCTGCCTTCGGGTGCAGACTCTCTTTTCCATTCAGGATTGCAGATTGTCATTATTGTCCTTGTGAGCAGTTTTGCAATATTTATTACATTCAAATTAATTATGTTTTGTATTTCTGCAAGTCTAAAGTCAACAACAAAAATTAAGTCAGGATATCTCAATGGATGGAAATGACTCAACATGCCATAGCTTCTTTACAGAAGGGTGACCTGACTGAGATTCTGTTGCCTTGTGTTGCCTAACAATTTAGTCTAGAGACCTCATTAAAGTCCAGTCACAATATTTCTCCTCTTTTCCTCCAACATGGGACAAGATTACCTGGGAATGAGCCCTCCCAGTGACATAGGACACACTTAAAATTAAATGCTGATCATCAATGCTTTCCAGAAGAAAGATTGTGATCAAAAGGGGGAAATGAGAAAGAAAAACAATCTGAGCTGTGCATGGGCTGCTAAATTTCTCAGGCTCAGAGGAATATGGTCATGGGGCTTCAGTCACGTCTCCTTCACCCAAGTGCAAGATAAAAGCTGCAGTTTTGGAGACCACCTTGTGCCACCAAGGGTTGTAAATAGTCTAAATATTATCACTGTGACCCTCACCCTTTTCTTCAATGTAGTATTACTGGAATTTATGACACAGAGAACAATGTATAGCTAATCAGTAGCTTATGTTTTTTAATGAACCAATGTAAATCTTGAAAAACAACTCTGGAACTGCCTTGTTAAGATTCCCCTTTTATCCTTTAAATATGACTGACTTTTCTTTTGTTCTCCAAAGCACATACTCAAGGCAACTTGGATATGTGTTTCCTGGTTGCAATCCTAATATTTTGGCTCAAATAAACCTTTTGCTTTGTATATTGTACATCAGTTTCTCTTTTAGATTGACAAACCTCACAAACCAATCTCTGCTAGCTTCAAACTTCTCTTCTGCAGTTTCCTCACCTCTCTAGGTCTTCAGAGAATTCAGGAGAGTTAGGGCCTTTCCTTGGATTAGGCTTTGGCTTTAGGGAATGTTGTGTGGCTGGTTTGATCCTCTCTCCAGACCACTAAAGTTTTCTCTCGTTTTCTCTCGTTACCAATAAGGCTGTTTTGCTTTCTTATCAGTCGTGAGTTCACTGGAGCAGCACTTTCAATTTCCCTCAAGAATCTTTTCTTTGCCTTCACAACTTGGCTAACTGTTTGGCACAAGAGCCTTGCTTTTGGCCTGTCTTGGTTTTCGACCCGCCTTCCTCACTAAGCTCAATCATTTCTAGCTGTGGACTTGAAGTGACAGATGTGTGACTCCTCCTTTCACTTGAAAACTTAGAGGCCATTGTAGGGTTATTAATTGCCCTGATTTCAATATTGTTGTGACTCAGGGAACAGGGAGGCTGGAGGAGAGGGAGAGAAGTGGGAGAACTGGTGGGTGAAGCAGTCAGAATACACACATTTATCTACTAAGTTTGCCATCTTACATGGGCACCATTGTGACGCCCCAAACAATTACAACAGCAACATTAAAGATCACTGGTCATAGGTAACCATAATGAATACCATAATAGTGGAAAAATTTGAAATATTGTGAGAATTTTCAAAATGTGACACAGAGACACAAAGTGAGAACATGCTGTTGAGAAAACAGCCTTCTTGATGGAGGGTTGCCACAGACCTTCAATTTGTTAAAAAAAAAAACGCAGTATCTGCAATGCACAATGAAGGGAAGCATAAGACAACAAGGTACGCCTGTATACACGTGACATACTGTTCAACTTCAAAATAGAAGAGAATTCTGTCATTGGCAACAATGTGGATGGAATTGGAGAACATCGTGCTAAGTGCAATACACCAGGCACAGAAAGACAAATACTGCACAATCTCACTTATATGTGAAATCTAAAACAATTGAACTTATAGAAGTACAGAGTGGAACAGTGGTTACAGAGGCTGGGGGTTGGGTAGGATAGCAAGATGACAGTCAAAGGTCACAAAGTCTCAGACAGTGGGAATAAGGTTTTTATTTTTGAGATTTATTGCACAGCATGGTGAATATAGTTAATAACAGTGTATAGTACATTTTAAAATTACAAAAAGTAAATTTCAAAAGTTCTCACTGAAAAAAATAAGTATTTGAGGCAAAAGATATGTTAATTAGCTTGATTTAATTTTTCCACATTGTTTTCATAAATCATAACAGTACTTCATACCCCATAAATACATATAACAGTAAACCGTCTGTTTTCAATAAAATAAAGTTTAAAAACTTCCACCAAAATAATATTTTTGTCTATTTTCTCATTTACTTCTGGCAATTTTTGCCTTATATTATTTT
>NW_007728330.1:19424-20665 GCF_000696425.1 Galeopterus variegatus
AAAATAATATTTTTGTCTATTTTCTCATTTACTTCTGGCAATTTTTGCCTTATATTATTTTCAATATATATATTTTTTAGATGAAAACAAATTTAGAATTTTCCTATCTTCCTAAAAAATGTATATTTTATCATTGTGTACCTCTATACAGATATATATAGTTTACTGGTATCTGACCTTAATAAAGCTGTACCCACCTTGTTTTCACTGATATTAGCTCCCACTTATGAGTGAGGACATGCACTATTTCTCTTTCTATGCATGGCTTATTTCACTTAACACAATTTTCTCTAAATTCAATCTTGTTACTATGAACAGCAGAATTTCATTCTTTTTATGGCTGAGTAGTATTCCATGCTGTATATATAACACATTTTCCTATCCAGTCATCTGTCATGAACATTTAGGTTGCTTCCAAGTCTTGGCTATTGTAAATGATTTCTGTTCCTTTGGGTATATACCCAGCAGTGGGATAGCTGGATCATATGGAAGCTCTATCTGTAGTTGTTTGAGGAACCTCCATACTGTTTTCCATAGTGGCTGCACTAATTACAGTCCTATCAACAGTGTAGGAGGGTGTTGCTTTCTCCATGTCCTTGCCAACATTTGTCATTCTCTGTGTTTTTGATAATGGCCAGTCTAACTGGCATGAGATGGTATCTCAGTGTGATTTTGATTTTCATTTCCCTGATGCTTAGTGATGTTGGACATATTTTCATGGGTCTCTTGGCCATCTGCATGTCTTCCTTTGAGAAATGCCTATCAGCTCCTTTGCCCAATTTATAATTGCATTTCTTGTTTTTTATTAAGTTGTTTAAGTTCCTTGTATATTATGGATATTAATACCTTGTTGGATGCAGAGTTTGCAAATATTTTCTCCCATTTTGTAGGTTGTCTTTGTGCTCTGTTAATTGTTCCTTTTGCTGTGCAGAAGATTTTTAGGTTGATATAGTTTCATTTGTTTAGCTTTTCTTCTGTTGTCTCTGCTTTTGGAGTTTTACTCATAAAATCTTTGCCCAGTCTACTTCCTGAAGTGTTTCCCCTATGTTTTCTTTTAGGAGTTTTATAGTTTCAGGTCTTATATATAAGTCTTTAATTCATTTGTAGTTTACTCTGTTATGTGGTGAGAGGTACAGGTCTATTTTTAGACTTCTACATGTGCACATCCAGTTTTCCCACCACCACTTATCAAAGAGGTTGTCCTTTCCCCAGTGTATGCTCCTACCGCCCTTGTCAAAGAT
>NW_007728330.1:21376-23566 GCF_000696425.1 Galeopterus variegatus
TGTTTTCTTTTAGGAGTTTTATAGTTTCAGGTCTTATATATAAGTCTTTAATTCATTTGTAGTTTACTCTGTTATGTGGTGAGAGGTACAGGTCTATTTTTAGACTTCTACATGTGCACATCCAGTTTTCCCACCACCACTTATCAAAGAGGTTGTCCTTTCCCCAGTGTATGCTCCTACCGCCCTTGTCAAAGATCAGTTGGTTGTAAATATGTGGGTTGATTTATGGGTTTCCTATTCTGTTCCATTGATCTGAGTGTCTTTTTTTAAGCCCGTACTATGCTGTTTTGGTTACTATAGATTTGTACTATAGTTTGAAGTCAGGAAATGTTATGCACCGTCTTTATTTATTTATTTATTTATTTACTTATTTATTATTGCTCAGGACTGCTTTGGCTATTTGGGGTCTTTTGTCTTTCCATATGAATTTTAGGATTTTTTTCTACTGATGTGAAGAATGTCTCTAGTATTTTAATGGGGATTTCATTGAATCTGTATATTGTTGTGCATAGTATGGACATTTTCAAAGTGTTAATTCTTCCGATCCAAGAACATGGAAAGTCTTTCCATCTTTTTGTGTCCTCTTTAATTTCTTTCAGCAGTGTTTTGTAGGTCTCATTGTAGCGATCTTTCACCTCCTTGGTTAAATTGATTCCTAGGTATTATATATTTTTTGTGACCATTATAAATTGGCTTGCTTTCTTGATTTCTTTTTCTGCTTATTGTTTGTTGGAATACTAAAAAGCTACTGATTTTTACACATTGATTTTATATCTTGCAACTTTACTGAAATCATTTATCAGCTATAAGAGTTTTTGGTAGCATACTTAAGTTTTTCAATAAATGGGATCATATCATCTGCAAACAGGGACAGTTTGATTTTGTCTTTTCCAATCTGGATGCCCTTTATTTCTTTCTCTTGCCTTATTGCTCTGGATAGTAAATCTAATACTATGTTAAATAGGAGTGGTGAGAGTGGGCATCCTTGTCTTGTTCCTGTTAATGCAAAAGTCTTTCACCCTTTCCCCATTCAGGATGATATTGTTGGTGGGTTTGTCATATATGGCTTTTACTGTGTTAAGATAGTTTCTTTCTATACCTAATTTGCAGAGAGTCTTTATCATGAAGAAATGTTGAATTTTTAAAAATGCTTTTTCTACAACTATTGAGATAATCATGTGGTATTTATCTTTGATTTCATTGATGTGGTGCATCATATTTATCGACTTGCATATGTTGAACCATCCTTGCAATCCTGGGATGAATCCCACTTGATTATTGTGCATATTTTTTTGACATGTTGCTATATTCTGTTTGATAATATTTTAAGGATTTTTGCATATAAGTTCATCGGAGAATTTGGCCTCTAATTTTCTTTTTTTTGTGTATATTTGTCTGTTTTTGGTATCAGGGTGATGCTGGCCTAATAGGATGAGTTCAGGAGAATGGCCTCTGTTTCAGTTTTTTGGAACAGTTTGAAGAGAATTGGTATTAATTCTTCTTTAAAGGTCTGGTTGAATTCAGAAGTAAAACTATACAGTCCTGCGATTTTCTTTGTTGGGAGACTGCAAATTACTGCTTCAATGTTGCTGTTGATTATTGGTCTGTTCAGGTTTTCTATTTCTTCTCAATTCAGTCTTGGTAGTTCGTCTATGTCCAGAAATTTATCCATTTCCTCCAGGTTATCAAATTCAGTGGTGTATAAATGCTTATAATAGTCTCTAATGATTCTTTGTATTCCTGTTTTTTTTTTCCTTTTTGTCTTTTTTCGTGTCCGGCAACGGATCGCAACCCTCAGTGTTGCGCCCATACCGGACCAGACCGGCAACGGGATCGCAACCATCAGTGTTGCGCCTGCACCTCGCTCAGCCAGTGAGCGGGAACCGGTCTGTATGTGGCATCCGAACCCTCGGCGGGAGCACCACTGCACTCCCCAGCGGCACACTGTAGCAGTGCGCCACCAGGCCGGCCCTTCCTGTTGTAATAATCAGTTATAATGTCTCCTTTTTCATTTCTGGTTTGGTTTTTGTTATTTGAGTCTTCTCCCTTCTTTATTTTAGTTAGCCTAGCTAATGGTTTATCTAGTTTTTTTTTACTTTCTCAAAAATAACCAACTTTTTGTTTCTTTGATCTTTTGTATCTTTTTCTTCTTTTTTCTTTTCTTTTTTTTTTTTTTTTTTTTTTTTCCTC
>NW_007728330.1:24566-28846 GCF_000696425.1 Galeopterus variegatus
TTTGTATCTTTTTCTTCTTTTTTCTTTTTTCTTTTTTTTTTTTTTTTTGCCTCTATTTCATTTAGTTCTGCTCTAATCTCAATTATTCCTTTCCATTTACTAATTTTGGGATTGAATTTTTCTTGTTTTTACAGTTCTTTGCAGTGTAGCATTAGGTTTTTAATTTGAAATCTTTCTTTTCTTCTGATGTAAGTATTTATTGCAATAATCTTCCCTCTTAGTACTGCTTTTGTGGTATCCCACAGGTTTTGGTATGATACGTCTTTATTATCTTTAGTTTCAAGAAATTTTTAAATTTCCTGTTTAATTTCTTCTTGGATCCATAGGTCATTCAGGATCATGTTGTTTATTTTCTATGTGTTTGTATAATTTCTTGACTTTTGCTTGTTATTGATTTCTAGTTTCAATCCATTGTGTTCTGAAAAGCTACTTGAAATGATTTCAATTTTTAAAAATTTGTTGAGACTTGATTTGTGGCCTAAACTATGGTCTATCCTGTAGAATGTTCCATGTGCGATGGGAAGAATATATATTATGTAGTTGTTGGATAAAATGTTCTGAAGATATTTGCCAGGTCCAGTTAGTCTAACGTGTAGTCTAAATCCTATTTTTCTCTGTTGATTTGTTGTCTCAATGATCTGTTCAGTGCAGAAAGAGGGGTTTCAGGTGCCCTACTATTATTGTACTGGGATCTATATCTTTCTCTGGTCCTACCAGTGTTTGCTTTATATATTTGGTTGTTTCAGTGTTGGGTGCATATATATTTATGATTGTTATGTCTTCTTGTTGGATAGATCCTTTTATCATTATATAGTGGCCTTGTTTGTCTCTTTTTATGTTTTTTGTTTAAAGTCTATTTTAGCCAATATAAAAATAGCTACTTCTGCTCATTTTTGGTTTCCATTTATGTGGTATATCTTTTTCCATACCTTCACTATTAGTCTATGTGTGTCTTTGCAGGTGAGATGAGTCTCTTGAAGACAGGGTATAGTTGGGTGTAGCTTTTTAAATTCAATCAGTAAGTCTGTGTGTTTTGAGTGGGCAGTTTAATGCATTTACATTTAAGGTTGTTATTGAAAGGTATTGTTTTACTCCTGGCACTTAATTGATTTTCATTTGGATGTTTAAAATATCTTTTGTTCCTTTCTTTACCTTTTATTGTTTGTCTTTGGTGTGTGTTGGTTTTTTGAGGTGGTAAGATTTAGTTTCTTTCTCTTTCTTGTTTGCATTTTTGTTCCACCAGTGGGTATGTTCTTTCTTGTGTATTTGTGGTAGTGATTATCATTTTTCAGATTCCAGATGGAGGACTCCCTTGAGGATTTCTTGCAGGGCTGGTCATACAGTAGTGAATTCCCCAGTTTTTATTTGTCAAGAAAATATACTATTTCTCCCTCATTTCTGAAGGATAACCTTGCTAGGTATAGTATTCTTGACTAGCAGTTTTTTCTTTTAGTATTTTCAATATATCAACCCATTTACTTCTGGCCTGTGGAGTTTCTATTGAGAAGTCTGCTGTTCATCTGATAGGGGCTCTTTTATAGATGACTTGACACTTTTCTCTTGCTTCTTTTAGGATTATCTCTTTGTCTTTGAGTTTTGCCAATTTGACTATAATGTGTCCTGAGGATCTTTTTGGATGAAATCTGTTTGGGGATCTTTGTGTCCACTGGATTTGAAGGTCCATATCTTTTCCTATATCTGGAAGTTTTCCATTATTATTTCATTGTATAGGTCTTCCATGCCTTTTCTTTTCCCCTCCCCTTCTGGAACACTCATGATCCAAATGTTTGTGTGTGTAAGGTTGCCTGCTATCTAAGATTTTCTTCATTTTTTTAAATTCTTTTTTCCTGTTTATTGTCCACTTGGTTTATTTTTTAAAAAACTATCTTCAAGATCAGAAATTATTTTTTCTTCTTGTTCTACCCTGCTGCTTGAGCTCTCAGTTGTGTTTTTTATTTCATTGAATGAACTTTTCAGTTCCATGAGTTCTACTACATTCTTTTTTAAGATATTATTTTCTTTGTAAATTTCCTCTTACATATCCTGGATTTTTTTTCTCATTTCATTATGTTGTCTCACTGAGTCTCTTGTATCTCATTGAGTTTCCTTAAGATTGTTGCTCAGAATTCCGTTTCAGTCATTTCAAGGGTTCTGCTCTATAGAGTCTGGTATTTCAGAATTACTGAATTCTTTTAGTGTTGTCACATTTTCTTGGATTTTCATATTTCTAGTATTTCTACATTGATGTTTGGTCATGTTGTAAATCAGTTTTTTCTTCTATTACTCTGTAGTGGGCTTTGAGGAGAAAGACTTCCTCTTCTTTTTCCAGTTTCTGGGGGAACTCTTCTTGTGTCAATGCAGTCAAGTGTCTCACATGCTGTTTTCACAGTGTCCATGGTTACTATTGTGGTGGCGAGCCATTTTTGTGGCAGCCATGTCTGTGGCGGTGGCTGTGGTGGAACACCCATTTGGAAGTGGTGTTTTTGACATGCTCCTGCCAGCTGCTGGGCAAGGGGTGTTGGCTTCAGCTCCTGCCTAGGACGTTTTGCATGCTTCTGCCAGCTGCTGGGCTGCACTCTTTTTTTTTTTTTTTTTTAGTTTTGGTGTGGTCTGGGGAACTGAACTCTTGACCTTGGTGTTACAAGGCTGTTCTCAAACCAACCAAGCAACTGGCAAGCCCACTTCATCTACTTTTCAATCCTAGAACAATAAATAGTAAATAGCATGTATTTAATAAAATATTTCTGAAATCAAAGCACATTACTGAGACAGAAAAAAGAAAAAGAAAAGCCCCACCTTACACCTTAGAGTAAAATTAGTACTAAACACATCGGAGTAAAAATTTAAAATACAAAACAAACACATACACATATATGCACATGTGCACACACACACAATTGAAGAAAATAAGAGGCAACTTTTACAATTTCAGAGTGAAAAAGGCCTTCCCAAGTTTGACAGAAAGCCCAGAAGACTAAAATAAAAGAGAAAAAAATTTTTTTGTTTGTTTTTTTCGTGACCGGTAAGGGGATCGCAACCCTTGGCTTGGTGTCGTCCGCACCGCGGCCAGCCAGTGAGCGCACCGGTCATTCCTATATAGGATCCGAACCTGCGGCGGGAGCATTGCTGCGCTCCCAGGGCTGCCCTCTCCCGAGCATGCCATGGGGTCGGCCCAAAAGAGAAATTTAACTACACAAAAATAATTTTTTTTTTGCATTGAAAAACCACCATAAGCGACTCTACCTGAGAGCCGGCAGGCAAGCATGGGTTGGTCTCGGGATTTGTTCTGCAACTTGTGGAGAGTGCTGTCAAAGGAAGTGAGGGAGCACGTGGGCACAGACCAGCTGGCGAACAAATACTACTGTGTTCTGGAATACAAGAACTGGAGAGGAAGAAGGCTTGCAGCTGGACTCTAGAGAGCAAAGAGGAGAGTAATATGAAATGAGATCAGAAGTCATCTGAGGCCAGATCAAATAGAGATCATTGATTATGACCCTTGGGTCACTGTCACCACCACCAGATGGACTATGGACTTCCCAGCCTCGGAAACTGCCTATTATTTTCCTTCCTTGAATTTTCCATACTTCGATTTGGAATCAAGATTACACTAGCCTGATAAAATTAACTGGGCAGGAAACATGGCAGCGGGAAGGGAGTGAGCCGCCTGTGCCCCACCCCAGCAGGATCCCAGAGGCCACCAGCAAGAAGAGGAACTCAGAAAGACTGATGGTGAGTCAGAATCTCTAGTGTCCTTGCTTGCGCCGTGGGTAGCTGTTACTACCCAGGTGGATTGCTCTGAAGGATTGCTGAGACCTTGAAGGGGACTCTCAAAATACAAGCACTGAGGTTTGTAGTGCGCGCCATTTTGTGAAATTTACAAAATCCTCCCCGGGAAGAAATACACTCGGCACCTGGCTTCGCTGCAGCTGCCCTCAGTGCCAGGTGGGCTGCGCAGCCCCGCTGCTGGGACACGGGCCCGGCAACTGTGGTTTTCGCCAGGGAGGGGGCTGTTGCCTCCCCGGCCCTGGGCGCTGCTGGAACTGCGAGCTGGAGAGAGACTGAGCAGGCTGTGGCACGACCAGGAGCCGGGAGCGACAGGGGCGGCGAGATGCTCCCGGGGCTGCTCTGGATGCAGAGGCTGCTGCAGGAGTGCAATGCGGTAGCAGCGCCAGTGCCCCGCCATCTTCCTGGTAGTCAATTTTGGACTTGCCTGGCACAGGTGTCCAACTGAGTAGTCACTGAGGTAGCCATACCAAATTGGCAACCCCAGCTACATCTTA
>NW_007728330.1:32255-33052 GCF_000696425.1 Galeopterus variegatus
AAGAAACCATGTGAAGAGACACAAAGAGACAAAAAGAGACACCTGAGTTGTCCAGCTTTTCTATCATCTGGCCATTTGGCCATTCTCAGTCCTTCTCTAGACACGAGCAAGGAAAGTCTTCAAAATGACCCCTGTCCCGGCCACCATCGGAAACTAACCACCTGAGATCTTAAACCAGAATATCCCAGCCAAGCTGCTCCTGCATCTGGGCCCCAGAAACCATGAGAGATAAGAAACAATTATTGTTGTTTTAAGCCACCAAGTTTTGGGGTGATTTGTTATGCAGCAATGGGCAAAACAAATACAGGAACACTTATACCTTGCTGCTGGTAGAGGAAATCAGTACATACTCCTTAGAGATTAACAGTTTCTTAATGTCTAATCAAAATAATACATTCACAAGTATGCATTTCTCCACAATCCCACTTTTAGAAGTTTTCCAACAAATATACTTACACAAATCAAAGTCACATGTGTAATATTATTTGTTACAGCATTGTTTAAATAGAAACTATTTGAACCAACTTAAAAGGCCATAAAATGGGTGTGTTTCAGGAAATACTGACATTCAACAGAATATTGTGCCATCCAAAATAGAATGAGGATGTTCTTTTTATTGATATAAAAAAAACTTCAACATAATTTTTAAGCCAAACAGGAAAAAAAAAAAAATAGCAAGGTGCAGTGGCAATTGTGAAAGAGGAGGAAGAAAAGAGTATCTGTTCATAATTGCATGAATATGCATAGATCACCTTTGCAATTACACAAGGAACCTTTGACATCCTTTGCCTGGGGAA
>NW_007728330.1:34041-34936 GCF_000696425.1 Galeopterus variegatus
GGGGTTTTGGTAATGGGCCACAATAATCAACCTCATTGTATATCAACAAAATAAAATTAGGAAAAAATGAATAAATAAATTAATTAATTTAAAAAAAATCCATAAGCAAAGTCAAAAGGTAATTTATAAACTGAAAAAAAATGTTTATAACTCACATCTCAGATGCAAGACTAATTTCCTTTCTCTCTGTCTTGCTCTGTCTGCCTGTCTCTCCAAACACACAGACACACACACACACACACACACACACACACACACACTCACTTCCTATAGAAAAAGATCTTTAAACCAATAGAAAAATAGGCAAAGATTATGGAGACAGCTGAAGGAAAAGCAAAGGATGTTCACTTCATTCATACAGAAACACAACTATAAAAGTACAATTCAATTATACATAAAAAACAGTCATGTTTTACTCATCAGATTGGAAAGGTAAGAAACCTTGAGCGTATATCCAATATGCTCTTTGTACAATGTGACTGATGCTATTTCCACCAAGATGGAGCTCCCTCCCTAGTGACTTGGAGCTCTACTAATGGATAGAGCATGGAAGGCATGCTACGTGACATCCTAGCAGGACCAGGGCTAGAGTGAGGCTACCTAGGTACACTTACTCTCAGGGTTTGGCATGTGCATCGTCCGTGTTAAAAAAGAATGCCTCTGTAAATTGCATGCCCCAGGCACCTCTTTTACCTCCCCCTAGTCCTGGACATACTTCCAAGGCTAGGTCATAAAAAAGGTCTAGCTTTTACTTGGCATTCTCCTTCTCCTGGGTATTCTTTGGAGACCCAAGCTACCATGGAAGGCGTCTGGCTACCTGAAGCCACCAGGCTGAAGAAACCATGTGAAGAGACACAAAGAGACAAAAAGAGACACCTGAGTTGTCCAGCTTTTC
>NW_007728330.1:36161-37737 GCF_000696425.1 Galeopterus variegatus
CATGTGTAATATTATTTGTTACAGCATTGTTTAAATAGAAACTATTTGAACCAACTTAAAAGGCCATAAAATGGGTGTGTTTCAGGAAATACTGACATTCAACAGAATATTGTGCCATCCAAAATAGAATGAGGATGTTCTTTTTATGATGATATAAAAAAAACTTCAACATAATTTTTAAGCCAAACAGGGAAAAAAAAAAAAATAGCAAGGTGCAGTGGCAATTGTGAAAGAGGAGGAAGAAAAGAGTATCTATTCATAATTGCATAAATATGCATAGATCACCTTTGCAATTACACAAGGAACCTTTGACATCCTTTGCCTGGGGAAGAGAATAGATGGCTGAGAGACAAGAGTGGGAGAGTGGAGGTTCATTGTATACCTTTAGTACCTCTTCATTTTATGCCAGGTGAATATACTACCTGATCAAACAAAAGTAAATAAAAAAACTTTTTTATCCGTTATTTTTGCGTTGAGTTAAAAATGTCTGGAGTTTTAGATATTAGGATCTTCAATATGAGGTACATGTAGTCTGAAGATTCAGGAATGTTTTCTTCCAAGGTGTATATAAGTGGGTTAGGAGGTTAAGGGAATCAGTTTCTAGATATAGAATGTCTGTAAGGGCTCTTGCCTAAAATTCATTTGTCTGGGAAAGCGCCTTGCTGGGCTGGTTCTAGGTTCTGGCTGCTTGTCTCCCAGCCTTCCTTCTCTCACTTGACAAAAGACAGGAATACCTCTCACCTGTCCTGCATTTCATCCTGGTGCACTGCCCCAGGGTGGAGAGACCTCTGGGATGCCAAGCAAAAGAACAATTCAAAAACTCGGCATTGGTTTTGAGAAAGGGAACAGCTATAAAGATTAGGAAATAAATCTGCAAGTCCAATTCTTGCAAAAGGTCGTTCCCAAGCTTTTGCATTAAAAAAGAAAGAAAGAAAGAAACAGGACCTATTGAGTTGTCAGCTGATACAACATTACAAATTATTTTTCATAATGGATCGCAGGACCATTTTTTACATATAACAGAGGACTTCAGAAAAATGTGTGATACTGCTAATAAGAAAATTCCTCCATTGCCATCTGCTTATTTATATGAATAATGTTCCTCATCATTGACCTTTTCAAAAATAAAAGATGGGAATAAAATTGATATGATAAATTATATTCATCCATATGCAACTAAACTTGCTTAAAAACCAAAGCAGCCCAATCCATCTTACAAAGAGATATATTTCTAATAAAATTTTACTTTTATGTGTCATGTTTACTGTTGGTTAAAACAATTGTAGTGATAACTCCATCTGAACTTTTCTTTACCCTTACTTAGAGCTTTACACAGGACATATTTTAAATTTCAATTTGTTTACATACTTTTGCTGTATCAAGGAATGATAGAGTGATTTTTTAAAAAAGACTTGCAAGCATTTCATATATATTATATCAGGGATAAAATTCTTTTGGTGAAGTAGAATAAAATGAATTAAAAGTGAAGAACAACATAAAATTTCCATGTATTAAAAAATAACTGGTATGTTTTCTAAATGATGGTGGTGGGTATAAAATGGCTGTAGTATTTGGA
>NW_007728330.1:38177-40178 GCF_000696425.1 Galeopterus variegatus
TTTTAAATTTCAATTTGTTTACATACTTTTGCTGTATCAAGGAATGATAGAGTGATTTTTTTAAAAAGACTTGCAAGCATTCCATATATATTATATCAGGGATAAAATTCTTTTGGTGAAGTAGAATAAAATGAATTAAAAGTGAAGAACAACATAAAATTTCCATGTATTACAAAATAACTGGTATGTTTTCTAAATGATGGTGGTGGGTATAAAATGGCTGTAGTATTTGGATACATTTAAAAGAAAGCTGTAACAAGGTTTGTAAAATGTTCATATTTATTGTGTGTTAGAAGTTATATCTTTTGTTGAAGAAGCATTTTAAATAATATAAAAATTCAAAGGGAGAAAGTTTTTCAAATTATTTTGAGCAATACACAAATAATTTGTATTACTGCCTTAGAAACCATCTCGTTCAGCTCTGTTTGCAAATGGAAAACTTGTTCATCAACGTGTAAGTAATTTTCTCAAGGTCACTGAGTGTCAAAAGAGACCAGACCTTGGTCTCCTGCCTCCCTGTCCCTCCTGTCCAGGTAGCCAGATCCAACCTAGGCACCCTGCCTGGAGGGGTGAGTCCTCTATGGTCTTGGCAGAATCAACCAAGTGATGAAAACGAGGGGAATCAGAGCTCAGATTCCAGTGTCTTGCACTCCACCAGCTCCTTGGAAGTGGAGATAAGAACTAAGCAACAAAATGCTGCCTTCCCCACATCCTCATGGGGTTATTCAACCTTTTGATGCTCCCTTAAGACCACCCTTCATCTTCCTTCCCATCTTTTCCACCTCTAATTTCTGTGAATCTCCTGCTTTCTTGTGCTTATCTGGCCCTTCTCTTGGGAACAAGCTTTATCCCCAACGCCTCCAATGCCAGCGAATGAAGGCCTGAGCCCAGCAGGCTGGAGAATGGGGCTGTAGAAAAATCAGCACTTGGCACCTCCTTAACTTTGCCTTGACAACGCTGCTTTTGAGCTTTTTCTTTTTTCACCCTAGACCTGCTTTCCAGCTTTGCTCAAACACGTTCAGCTACAGGTAGGGTTACCATATATTTTCTAAATTAGCACACATTTGAAAGATAAAAGGTGGGCACTATTAATAATCATGCCAGAAAACCAGATAGAAACCAAGACCATCCTGGGATATATGGTCACCTTAGCTACAGCGCTCCTGGTGAGCAAGGAAGGAGAAAACTGCTCACAATGTTGGATTAGAAGTGGGGAGTGCCAGAGCAGCAGATAAATCAGGAGATCCGGCCTGGAAGTGGGTGATAAGACCCAAATGAGGGGGACTGTGTAGACAATGGATGTCTGCTGCTTTGGTTTGTCTAATGCTCTGGGCACAGCCAACACTACAATGGGCAGAATCAGAAGCTATCTACTAGATATGATTTTAGTAGTACAGAAAAATTAAGACACACACACATGAAGGGTCTTCAAAAAGTTCATGGAAATATTCGTATTATCTTTTAATTCTATTTTTCCATGAACTTTTTGAAGTACCCTCATATTTCCGACAACTTCTGCAGTACCTGATTTTCCCCAAATTAAAGTTATTAGACCTGGAAACTAGTGCACTTTACCTGGTGATATGACTTGATGGGAATATCATAAATGCATTCTTCACAAGTATCATGAGAACATGGTTGCAGGACAGATAAGAGTTAAAGTGGGGACTACAGATGATGTAGGAAAACATCAAGCGCATTGGCAGGAGGAGACCCTTACTGGGCCGCAGACTTTGGGGCAGGCATTCTGTGGGGCCCATTTACACATGCAACTAACTCCATTTGCCTTCCCTGCCTCCAGGTAGGTGGACACAGTCTTCTCTGCTTTACCCACAGTGTAATGCCTGGGACCAGTTTCCTTTCTGAAATGTCTTCCAAAAAATCATTACAGGAGATAGATTGTGTCAGAAAAAACAAAACAAAACAAAACAAAACCCTTGTATTCATTCAGTTCTCCATGGTGAAAAGTGCTTTCACATGGAATGTTTCATCCAAACTTGA
>NW_007728330.1:40851-49594 GCF_000696425.1 Galeopterus variegatus
CTCTGCTTTACCCACAGTGTAATGCCTGGGACCAGTTTCCTTTCTGAAATGTCTTCCAAAAAATCATTACAGGAGATAGATTGTGTCAGAAAAAACAAAACAAAACAAAACAAAACCCTTGTATTCATTCAGTTCTCCATGGTGAAAAGTGCTTTCACATGGAATGTTTCATCCAAACTTGATAAGAGCCAATCTCCAATCTACACATAAAGTGCTTGATTTTTTTTTTTTTTTCCTTTTTTCGTGTCCGGCAACGGATCGCAACCCTCAGTGTCGTGCCTCCTTTTTGTCTTTTTTACTGACCGGTAACGGGATCGCAACCCTCAGTGCTGCGCCTGCACCGTGCTCAGCCAGGGAGCGGGAACCGGTCTCCACATGGGATCCGAACCCTTGGCGGGAGTGCCGCCATACTCCCAAGCGGCGCACTGTAGCAGTGCGCCACCGGGCCGGCCCAAGTGCTTGATTTTTTAAAGAACAAATCCCTTACACTTTAATGCAATTTTAATGGTACCATTATGGAGAGGCATAGTCCTACATACTATTTAATTGGAAAACATGTCAAGCAGAAAACACTCTGGAATCTGTTTTGGCAAGATGCTGAACTCAGGAATTATTCAATCTCAGGAGATTCCAGAGGCTCCAGCACATGATAATCCCTGAATGATTTCATTGGACTCTGGTCATCTCAGACCTTAGATACCATTGTCTGTTTTTGTTTGTTTGTTTGTTTTTAATACCCACTTTTATTGCTGTCTTATGACCATGGTGCTGGCTCTTTTAAAGTGGAAATTCCCTGGGGTTCTGACACAAGTTAGCAGTCAGAAGGAAAGAAGGTAAAAACTCTATGGAAAGGTGGAGGAGAAATCTTAGAAACACAGGAGAGAAAAGAAATCTGATGATTGAATTTTTCAAGGACAAAATCATTTTCAGACTTCTCCTAAAATGACAGAAGCCAATCCAAAATTTATACAATTCTACATTAGTATATTTTTACCCTATAAGAAAATATTCAAATAAGTAAAAAATTACAGGTAAAGACTGCAATGGTATGGTACCTCTCATATCAGTTTACTTTATATCATAATGAAAGCTTTGAAAATCTCTAAACTGTGACTGTAATTTTGGAAGTTTTCTTCCTAGACTCTAATATATGGAAAAGAGTTTTAATACTCCAATATTGGTACAATAGCCAGATAACCCACCCTAAAACCGAGATATATACTTTTAACCCCAATGATACGATGATGTTATATAATTAAGTAGACTCCATACTATCTTTTTGAACTGAGATTCTAATAATAATAGACCGGTCAATTTAAACCAATCCACTCACTGAGGAAGGCAAGAATGACAGGACAAAATATAAAAAATACCTTCTTGAAGGCATCTGAGAGCTATTAAGGTAACAAAGAATTCCCAGCCTGGAGGACAGGGTCCTGGGGAGATGGGCCAGCATGTAGAGATGGCTTTTTCCCTGGGATCTATTGCTAACTCTGAAGGAAGTGGCTGGGAGACTGAAAGGTTAAAGGCCACTTTGATAGTCTTATTGGGCCAGGCAGCCCAATCTAGTGCCCACCACAGGGGACCTCTGGTGGATGCCATCACTATAAATTGGGACCCAAAAGGGCTATTCTAGAGATTAGGATAAACTGGAGTTGGAAAAGGTTTACAAGAATTGAAGCTCAGCTTCAAATAAGCTCATCTCTGAAACTGGATTGAGGAATCCAGAATGATGGTATTTCCCCTCTGAAGGCAAATATCATCCTATACCTAAAACTAATCCTACAAACAACATAGCAAATACAACATTGGGCATACAATAAAAAGTAACTGGGTACATGATGAGAAAAGGTATTGTGAAAAAAAACAAAAACAGCTGACTACAGAAACAGACCCACAGGAGCTTCATATATGGGAATTATCAGTAAAAGACTTTACCTGCTTACTATGTTCAAGGAGATAAATGAAAAGACTCAATTTTGGCAAGAACTAGAAATTATAAAAGAGAACCAAATGGAAATTTTAAAACCAAAAAAGGCAACAACTTAAATTAAGAACTCAATAGATGGATTTAACAATAGCTTTGGGGCCGGCCCGGTGGCGCACTGCTATAGTGCGCCGCTTGGGAAGCGTGGTGGCGCTCCCGCCGAGGGTTCAGATCCCACATACAGACCGGCCGCTCACTGGCTGAGCGAGGGGCGGGAGCAACACCGAGGGTTGCGATCCCGTGGCCGGTCCTGGTCCAGTACGGGCGCGACACTGAGGGTTGCGATCCGTTGCCGGTCACGAAAAAAGACAAAAAAGGAAAAAAAATAAAAAATAAAAAATAAAAAAAAAAACAATAGCTTTGACACAGATGAAGGGAGAAATTGATAGAACGGCAGATAGGTCAGAGGAAATCATTAAAAATGACTCATGAAGAGATAAATCAATAGACAATATACAAGCAAAGGTAAGTAAAAGAAGATAAAATATCAAGATACAGAGAGACTGTAGCAAAGGTAATATTTGAAGAAATAATGGTGAGAGTTTTCCAAAGCTGATCAAAGATATTAATTAGGCAATATATCCAACAAACCCTACTAATGCCCAACAGATTTTTAGAAAAGAAAAAAAGAGACAAAACCACATCTAGTTACATTATAGTAAAAATTCTAAAACTAAAGAAAAATCTGAAACAGATCCTAATTATAATACAGACAACATTCAGGCCGGCCCGTGGCTCACTCGGTAGAGTGCGGTGCTGATAACACAGACAACATTCAAAGAAGCATCAATGACACAGACAACTGACTTTAACAGAAACAATGTAAAGCAAGAGCCAATGAAATGTTATCTTTAAAACACTAAAAATGACTACAAATGTATTTAAAATGAATGTGAAATACATCCTTAGACACAAAAAACTGATAGAATTTGTCTCTAGCAGACAAACTAAAGGATGTTATTTCAGCTGAAGGAAATGAGTCTAGATGAAAACTTTAAGATTCAGGAAGGAATAAAGAAAAAGAAAAAAGTGTTGATCTAGTCAATGGCCGTACAACTCTGAAAATGCCGTTCTTGTCTAATCTCAAAAGCTGAAAAGGTTGGTCCTGGTTAGTACTTGAATGGGAAACCACTAGGTAATACTAAGTGCTATAGGCTTTAAGAAAACAGAAACAAAAAAGCCCCTTAATATTGGCAAATTAAACAATGATAGGTCTAGAATTAAAATAAATAGCCATAATGGTCTATAAGGAATGGGTAGGGGGAATAAATAGAATTAAAATACTGTTAAGATCCTTACATTGTTCAAGAAGAGGATAAAAACATTAATCAAATTTGACTTGTGAAGAATGAATTTATTATATATATACAAAAGAGAATTAACTTCCAAGCTAAGAGAGAGAAAAAAATAAAATATTAATAATTTTAAAAATCCAAAATAAAAATAAAGGAGAAGAAAAAAGAATGTAGATCAAACCACAATAGTGATTAAATACTTAATAGAATAAGATTATAAGCCCAAATATAGCAGTAATTGCATGTAACGCAACGAGGCAATTAAAAGTCAAAGATCTTCAAACTGCTGTTAAAAACTTATGTGATTGTAAGAAATCTATCTATAAACACAGAAATGTTGAAAGAAAAATGATAGATAATGAAATACATTATAAATACTAGTAAAGAAAGTGAGTATAGCTTTATTAATATCACATGACATTAAACTATATCTTTATAGAGATACACAATGATAAAATATACATTTTATTAGGAAGATTTGACAATTCTAAATTTATTTCCACCTAAAAAATATATATTCAAAATAATATAAAGCAAAAATTGCCAGAAGTAAATGAGAAAATAGGCAAAAATACTATTTTAGTGGAATTTTTAAAACTTTTAAAATTGTATTGTTAATTGACAATTTACTATTACATGTATTTATGGTGTACAAAGTACAGTTATGATTTACGAAAAAAATGTGGGAAAATTGAATCAAGCTAATTATAATATCCTTCACCTCTGATACTGATTTTTTGCAGTGACAAATTTTGAAATTTACTGTTAGCAATTTTGAAATGCACAATACACTATTATTAAGTATATTCACCACACAGTGCAATAGATCTGAAAACAAAAACAAAATCCTTATTCCTGCTGTCTGAGACTTTGTAACCTTAGACTGTTATCTCACTGTCCTCTCCGAGCCCCAGCCTCTGTAACCACCCTTCTGCTCTCCTCTTCTATGAGTTCCATTGCTTTAGATTTCACATATAAGTGAGATCGTGCAGTGTTTGTCTTTTCTGCCTGGTATATTGAACTTAGTACCATGTTCTCCAATTCCATCTATGTTGTTGTCGATGACAGAATTTTCTTCTATTTTGAAGTTGAACAGTATGTCATGTGCACACAGGGGTACCTCGTTTTCTTAGGCTTCCCTTCATTGTGCTTCACAGACACTGTACTTTTATTTTTATTTACACAAATTGAAGGTTTGTGACAACTCTGCACCAAGCAAGCTATTTTCTCAACAGCATGTTCTCACTTTGTGTCTCTGTGCCACATTTTGAAAACTCTCACAATATTTCAAATTTTTCCATTATTTTGTATCTGTTATGGTGATCTGTGACCAGTGATCTTTGATGTTACTGTTGTAATTGTTTGGGGGCGTCACAACGGTGCCCATGTAAGATGGCAAACTTAGTAGATAAATGTGTGTATTCTGACTGCTCCACCCACTGGTTCCCCCACTTCTCTTCCTCTCCTCCAGCCTCCCTGTTCCCTGAGTCACAACAATATTGAAATCAGGACAATTAATAACCCTACAATGGCCTCTAAATGTCCAAGTGAAAGGAGGAGTCACACATCTGTCACTTCAAGTCCACAGCTAGAAATGATTGAGCTTAGTGAGGAAAGCGGGTCGAAAACCAAGACAGGCCAAAAGCAAGGCTCTTGTGCCAAACAGTTAGCCAAGTTGTGAAGGCAAAGAAAAGATTCTTGAGGGAAATTGAAAGTGCTGCTCCAGTGAACTCACGACTGATAAGAAAGCAAAACAGCCTTATTGGTAACATAGAGAAAGCTTTAGTGGTCTGGAGAGAAGATCAAAGCAGCCACACAACATTCTCTTAAGCCAAAGCCTAATCCAGAGCAAGGCCCTAACTCTCTTCATTTGATGGAAGCTGAGAGAGTTGAGGAAGCTGCAGAAGAGAACTTTGAAGCTAGCAGAGACTGGTTCATAAAGTCTGTCAACTTAAAAGAGAAACTGAGATACAATATACAAAGCAAAGGGTTTATGTGGGCCAAAATATTAGGCTTGCAACGAGGAAACACAAATCAAAGTTGCCTTGAGTATGTACTTTGGAGAACAAAAGAAAAGTCAGTCATATTTAGAGGAATAAAGGAAAATCTTAACAAGGCAATTCCAGAGTTGTTTTTCAAGAATTTACATTGGTTCGTTAAGATAACATAAGCTACTGATTAGCTATACATTGTTCTTTGCGTCTGAAATTCCAGGAATACTACATTGAAGAAAAGGGTGAGGATCACAGTGGTAATATTTAGACTATTTACAACCCTGGATGGTACAAGGTGGTCTCCAAAACTGCTGCTTTTATCTCGTGCATGGGTAAAGAGATGTGACTAAAGCTCCATGACCATATTCCTCTGAGCCTGAGAAATTTAGCAGCCCATGCACAGCTCAGATTGTTTTTCTTTCTCATTTCCCCCTTTTGATCACAATCTTTCTTCTGGAAAGCATTGATGATCAGCATTTAATTGTAAGTTTGTCCCATGTCACTGGGAGGGCTCATTCCCAGGTAATCCTGCCCCATGTCAGAGAGAAAGAGGAGAAATATTATGGTCTGGACTTTAATGAGGTCTCTATGTTGAATTGTTAGGCAACACAGGGCAACTCAGTCAGGTCACCCTTCTGTAAAGAAACTATGGCATGTTGAGTCATTTCCATCCATTGATCTATCAGGACTTAGTTTTTGTTGTTGACTTTAGACATGCAGAAATACAAAACTTAATTAATAAAGATTGCAAAAATGCTCACAGATATAATTATGACAATCTGTAGTCCTGAATGGAAAAGAGAGTCTGCACCTGAAGGCAGCCAGCTAAACAGGTCACATAGGGGATCTTTCTGTCTTACATCCTACAACCACTTGGCTTTGTGGGTGATCCTTTCTAGCTGAGTTTCTACTTCTCCAGAGGTGTTAATGTTTAAGTGCAACAGGTAGTGTTAGCGACCGCACATACCCCTGCTTGTTTGGCCAGTAGATAGATAGTCCAAGGATATTCTACCATCTAACACAACTTTGACTGAGAAGTTTAGAGACCTTTTGTTGGGGGATGCTCCTAGAAGTGTCTTTAGCTATTTGTCCAATGGTGGTGGACAAATTTCAAATTACATCTCTGTTAATGCAAACTCCTGCCCTAGAAATTGAGATACCAAATATGCTTTGTCCAATGTTATCATAACCTGCTAACACTGATCTTTTGAATTGGTTCAGTTGAGTAATGAGAGAGCACTGACCATGGTTTTGTGTAGGACAATGGAATTACAAGATATTCCAATAGGCATAGATCTTCTTTTTGCCAGCTGTTGAGGAATCTGGAGCCCACCCTCAAGGTGGGGGATCTGTTCCTAATCCATAAATGAAAATATATCCCAGGGTGATATAAGAGATGCTCCTTTTCTCTGGATTTGGGTTTCAGGACATGCCTCTGGGTTTCCAGCCTTTCCCTGAGCTCTCAGGCTTCCTCCTCTGGGCTCTCCCCTGGAGAAAAGTTACTGTTGCCACGTAGACCTATTTTCAGCACCAACATGGGGAAAATGAGACCACAGGGGCTGGCTTACACAAATCCAATGGCTGGACATGCTCAGTAGAGAGCACAGAATATTCTTGAATATGCTTGGTGTATGTGATAGGGTCTGACCAACGAACATGCTCCAGGAAGTGACCCACTGAGAATGTGCAAGACTAAATCTTACATAACTGGGGGCTGCCCCCTTAATTGAATATTCATTAGACAGAGAAACTATACAAGCTGAATCCCAGCAGAAGGCAGGGTTCTTGCACACTTTCCTGAAGGCAACTCACACTTCACTGCCTGAGGCGTATAGACTTTACTTTGTATCAAACTTACTTGCAGCAAGCGGCTGCTCATTCTCTTGAGCCAGCCAGCACTCCATACTGAACTTTAGGTATGTTTTTCCTGCTTTTGTGTTTGTACTGAACTTACTTTTGTGTTAAACTTGGTGTGGGTCCTGCTCAGTCTCTGGAGCATGCTGCACTCTCTGTGGAACCTGTATGTCTTATCTATTGTATTAAACTTGTTCTCACTTTCCGCTGTGACTCTGCCTTTGAATTCTTTCTTGTGGTGGAGTCAAGAACCAGATAAGAGGATTGGGTGGGTTGAGGCTGACTATTGGGCCCCCCAGACCCTACGTCTGATATCAAGGGGACATATGGGCCCACGAGAACCCTTTGGGAGTATGTTTGTAGCGGTCTTGTTGACAGGAAGGGTAGAGAGCACTAATTCGAACCAGGAATCCCACCTTTTCCATGCCTGCCAAAACCCATTTACATGACATGAGACAAAATGGAGACACTGGCAGAGCGGGGATTTGTTTCTCTCAGTGAGGCATTTCTCAGTCCAAAATAGAATGCAACGGGGGCGGGGTGGTGGTGCTGGGGTTAACTATTCCTAAATAAATACAATAGAGGAAAATTGTAAACAGTGTGTAGAAATGTTAGTTTCATGGATGATCTGAACTTGAAAAGTTAACCAGAGGGGAGGATGGTCTAATTATGTAGTAACATTAGAAACAAAGAAAAAGTCAGTAACAGGAACCACAAGTGTCATATATTGATCATGTGCTGATTGAGGAGTCATGTGACTGATCCAGCAATCAGTGAAGTTTCCTCCCGTGGCCACACTTTGGGGTAGCTTAGTCAGTGTATTTTCTCTCCAGGCTAGAGATAGTGAATAAAAAGAGGGTAGAGGTGGTTCAGAGACATTTTAGAAAAATCAAGCAATAAGATTTAAAGTTTGACAGACACTTAAAAGGGCAAGTGTTTCCCAGATTAGGAACAAGAGTCTAAATATTTCAACAATGTAGTTCATGAGTTTCTTACAGGCCAGGTCCAGTATCTTGGGAAAAAGCAGTCTACCCTGTTTCCATCCGCTTCTCACCCTGATTGGAAGTGAGGTGATTGTCTGCAAGTTAGTGTCAGCTGAAGGTCTCCCGTGATGAAGGAGGTCAACTCAGGTGGGGTTGCCTTTTCAAAAATTTTCTGGTTTATTTTTGGCTGCTGGCTGGTACAGGGATTGAATCCTTGAGTTACCGGTACTATGCTCTAAGCAGCTGAACTAACCAGTTGGCCCAGGGGTTGCCTTTTTAAAATGAGAAACATAAATGCATGAGTCAATCCCTTTAAGTTTAGCTACACATGGATTGGTTAGCAATACCTGATATGGTCCCTTCTAATGTGGTTGGAGGGAATTCTTAATTTGATGATGTTTCCAATAAACAAAATCCCTGGGCTGGAGACCATGGTCTTTGGTGTCATCATCACTCAGGAACTTGCTGTGAAAGGAATCCTTGATCAATTTAGAAATTTTTTATGAGTATCTTTATAAGGCCTTGGCAGAATGAAGAATATCATCTTTAAGAAGAGCTGGTTTATAAACTCCTGTACCAAGCTACATTGTTCTGTCTGTTACTAATTAAAGGGGAAAAGCTGGTGCTTTC
>NW_007728330.1:49814-51866 GCF_000696425.1 Galeopterus variegatus
AATGTGGTTGGAGGGAATTCTTAATTTGATGATGTTTCCAATAAACAAAATCCCTGGGCTGGAGACCATGGTCTTTGGTGTCATCATCACTCAGGAACTTGCTGTGAAAGGAATCCTTGATCAATTTAGAAATTTTTTATGAGTATCTTTATAAGGCCTTGGCAGAATGAAGAATATCATCTTTAAGAAGAGCTGGTTTATAAACTCCTGTACCAAGCTACATTGTTCTGTCTGTTACTAATTAAAGGGGAAAAGCTGGTGCTTTCTGAGTGGTGGAGAGCACAAGTTGAGCAATATCAATGACAGAGCCATCGGCCAGGGAAAGTTAAAGATTCCTGCCAGTTGAGTTTCTATTATTCCATTTGTGCATTCTACCAATCTAGAGGACTGAGAATTATACACACAATGGAAATGTTGGAATATTGGCCATATATTGCAAATGGACCTAATTATTTGACTGTGAAACATGTTCTCAAAAGGAACTCCCCAAGAAGGAACAATTTCCTTGAGCAAAATTTTACCTACTGTCTGGGCCATGGCTCTGTGACATGGACATGCTTTAACTCAGTGAGAAAACATGTCATAACCAAAACATATTTGTATCCTTAAGATGGTGGCAGCTGGACAAAACCCAATTGTCATCTCTCTCTCTTTTTTTTAAAATTTAAACATAATTGGTTGTACATATCTGTGAAGTACAAGGTTGTGTATTAATACCTGTGTGTAACATGTGATGCTCAAGTCAGGATAATTAATATAGTCAACGTTACACAATGTAATCATTTTTTGTGGCCGATTTCAAATTTCTTGCTAACTCCCCCTCTCCCTTTCCCACCTCTGGTGGCCTCAGTTCTGTTCTCTTCTTTTGAAATTTCCACAAATTATTCTGATTCTTGGATCTTTGTTTTTTTTATTTATATATTTACTTTTTTAGTTCCCACTTAGGAGTGAGGATGTGTGGTGTTTCTCTTTTTGTGCCTGGCTTATTTTAGTTAGGAAAATTCTCTCTAAGTTCATCCATGTTGCTGCTACTGGCAGAATTTCATTCTTTTTATTATAGAGTAGTATTCCATCGTGTATATGTACCATGTCTATTTTTTTTTACCTTCTCAAAAAACCAACTTTTTGTTCATTGATCTTTTGTATCATTTTTTCAGTCTCTAGTTCATTTAGTTCTGCTCTGATATTAGTTCTTTTCATCTACTAATTTTGAGATTGGGTTGTTCTTGTTTTTCTAGTTCTTTGAGGTATAGTGTTATGTTGTTTATTTGAAATCTTTCTCTTTTTTTGATATAAACATTTATTACAATAAGCCTCCCTCTTAGTACTTCTTTTGCAGTATTACATGAGTTTTGGTATGATGTGTCTTTATTTTCATCAGTTTCAATAAATTTTTTGATTTCCCATTTAATTTCTTCCTGGACCCATAGGTCATTCAAGNAGTTTCAATAAATTTTTTGATTTCCCATTTAATTTCTTCCTGGACCCATAGGTCATTCAAGAGCATGTTGTTTAATTTCCATGTATTTGTATAGTTTCTAGAATTTTGCTTGTTATTAGTTTCTGGCTTTAATCTGTTGTGGTTTGAAAAGATACTTGAAATGATTTCAATCTTTAAAACTTTGTTGAGACTTGATTTGTGACCTAATCTGTGGTCTATCCTGGAGAATGTTCCAAGTGCTGATGAGAAGAATGTATACTCTGTAGTTGTTGGACGAAATGTTCTGTAGATGTCTGCCAAGTCCAGCTCTTCTAAAGTGTAGTTTAAATCCTGTGTTTCTCTGTTGATTTGTTGCCTCATCCCCAACTATTATTGTATTGGGGTCTATCTCTTTGTTTAGGTCTAATATTGCTTGCTTTATATATGTGGGTGCTCTGGTGTTGGTTGCGTATCTATTTAACGATTGTTATGTCTTCTTGCTGGAAGACATAACCCTTTAAAGGCTATAGCTGCCATAGAGAGTGATTCCTCTGATGGATCTGGGAAAAGCAAATTGAAAGCCTTCTGGAAAGGAGTCACCATTCTAGATGCCATTAAGGACTTTAATTATT
>NW_007728330.1:52608-54338 GCF_000696425.1 Galeopterus variegatus
TGAAAAAGACAACAATGGATTTGGAATATTGCATAAACTTAGTTGATAAGGCAGCTGCAGCGTTTGAGAAATCCCTTTATTACTATATAATGGCCTTCTTTGTCTCTTTTTATGATTCTTGATTTAAAGTCTATTTTATCCAATATAAGAATAGCTACTCTTGCTCATTTACGGTTACCATTTGTGTGGTGTATCTTTTTCCATCCCTTCACTATTAGTCTGTGTGTGTCTTTACAGGTGAGGTGAGTCTCTTGTAGACAGCATATAGCTGGGTCTAGCTTTTTAATCCATTCAGTTACTCTGTGTCTTCTGAGTGGAAATTTAATCTATTTATATTTAGGGTTGTGATTGAAAGGTATTTTCTTACTCCTGGCATTTTATTGATTTTCTTTGGGATAGTTTAAATGTCTTTTGTTCTTTTCTTCCCCTTTTATTGTTTTTGGTGTGTGTTGATTTTTTGAGGTTGTAAGATAGTTTCTTTCTCTTTCTCATTTGCGTTTTTGTTCTACCAGTGGGTATTGTTTTTTCTTGTGAATTCATGGTAGTGATTACCATTTTTTGGATTCTAGATGCAGGACTCCCTTGAAAATTTCTTGTAGGGCTTGTCATGTGGTGGTGAACTCCTGCAGTTTTTGTTTATCTGGGAAATACACTATTTCTCCTTCACTTCTGAAGGATCGACTTTCTGGGTATAGTATTCTTGGCTAGCAGATTTTTCTTTTAGTATTTCAAATATATGATCCTATTCTCTTTTAGCCTATAGAATTTCTGTTGAGAAGTCTGCTGCTAGTATGATAGGAACTCCCTAATAGGTGAGTTGACCCTTTCCTTTGTTGTTTTTAGGATTTTCTCTTTGTTTTTGAGTTTTGCCCATTAGACTAGAAGGTGTCTCAGAGAGGACCTTTTTGGATGGAATCTTTTTGGGGATCTTTGAGCTTCTTGGATCTGAATGTCCATCTCTCTCTATATATACCTGGGAAGTTTTCCACCATTATGTCATTGAATATGTTTTCAATGCCTTTTCCTTCTCTTCCCCTTCCAGAAAACCCATGATTCAGATGTTTGTGGCTTAAGGTTTTCTGCTAGCTGTCTTAAATTTTCTTCACTTTTTTCTCTTTTTATTTTTCTTTTGTCCACCTGTGTTATTTTAAAAAGACTGTCTTTAAGATCAGAAATTCTTTCTTCTTCTTGCTTAAACTTTCTGTTGTGTTCTGTACTTTGTTGAATGAATCCTTCAGTTTTAAGAGTTCTGCTACATTCTTTTTAAGGTATTAATCTCTAAATTTCCTCCTTCATAACCTGGGTAGTTTTTCTCATTTGGTTGTGCTGTCTGAGTTTTGTGGTATCTTGTGTTTCCTTAAGATTGTTGCTTGGAATCCCTTTTTAGTCATTTCAAGGGTTTCCTGTTCTATTGGGTCTTGAGAATTACTGTATTCCTTTGGTGGTGTCATATTTTCTTATTTTTGTGTGTATTTCTAGTATATCTACATTGATGTCTGGTCATCTGGTAGAGCAGTTGCTTCTTCTATTACTCTGGAGTGGTCTTTGAGGAGAGAGACTTCCTCCTGTAGAAATGTTTTATATTGACCATTGACTAGTGTTTTAATATTGGTTCCGAGTAAGCACAGTAGTATAGTCTCTGTGTGGGTACTTTAACCATGTTGAATGTTGGAGTTGCATGTGAGTACTTCTGTGGCAATTGCCATATCTTAAAGGATACCAATGGTAAA
>NW_007728330.1:55410-59581 GCF_000696425.1 Galeopterus variegatus
AAGTCTATTTTGGTCTCCATGTTTCTGAGTTAGGACCCTTAAAGCATTCCCCTTTCCTTCATATACTAATAGAGAAAAAGGCAGGTTTAATTAGAGTGCCCCAGGGCAGGGGTAGTTATAAGACTTTCTTTAATAATTTGGATGACTGATAGTCCTTCTGGAGTTCATACGAGAGGATCTGGTAGATTTGCCTTTGGTATGGCATATAAAGGTTGAGCTATTAAGGAAAAATTAGGAATTCAATTTTGGTAATATCTAGCTAGACTCCAAAACTCTCCGAGTTGTTTTTTTATAGAAGGTTCAGGTAAGGCTAGAATCCTTTTGATCCTATCTGGATGTATTAACAACCTCTCTTTAGAAACTGCGTGCCCTAGTTACCTTACTTGATTTTGGCAGAAATGAAATTTGTCTTTGGAAACTTTATGTTCCCTTAAAGCTAATTGCCTTAAGAGCTGCATGTTGTCATCTCTAGAGGCTTACAGATTTGGGGTACAAAGACGGAGGTCATCTACTTACAGTATAAACATGGAACCTCCTGGAAAGTCCAAATCAACTAAGTCAGACTTCAGTATCTGGGAAAAATAATTTGGGTTTTCAGTGTAGGCTCAAGGCATGACATTCCAAGTGTACTGGTGGTCATCCCAAGTGAAAGCAAACATGTACTGACTCCTTGGGTACACCAGAATGCTAAAGAAAGCACTACATAAAATCAATAACAGTAAATGTTTCACTCCCAGTAGGGATTGCTGATAAAAGTGTGATGGTAAAGTACCACCAGATGTTTTGGAATTATAATATTATTTATTGCTATTAAATATTGTACAAAATGCCAACTCTCTCCATTAGGCTTCCCAACCAGAAGGACTGGGGTATTACATGGACTAATACAAGGGATAACTAGATCTTTCTTGGTACAGTCTTTTACTATAGGTTTTATTTTATTTATAGGTTTTATTCCCTCAATTGTATCTGGTTTTAAAGGGTATGTTTTATATAGGTAAAGATTTAGATGGATTTACTTTACCATTAATGGAAATGGCTGAAATTATTTTCCCACTATCTGTGGATGACCACAGCTATAGAGGATCTGGCAGTGTTTGCAATAAATTATTAACATCATTCACTAGTTCCAAATCTGAACAATTTTGTTGAATTTGTATAGCCACAGTTTCATCTCCATTTATCTGTTTTCGTTGTTCCCTCATCCTTTGTTCCATATTCAAGAACATTTCTGAGAGAAGGAAATATGTGTACTGTGGAGCTCTAAGAAATCTCTTCCAGGGTGATGTGTAAGAGCTGAAGGCACGAGCAAAAATGAATGAAGGCCAATAAGTAGCTCTATCTGAAGTTCTGGAGGTTGAGATTTAGAAACAGTCATGGGTTGGTTAGATACACCTACCATTTGAATAATTTTCTTACTGTGGGGTAGGGGACGGTTTAGTGTAGTGGGGTTGAGAACCAAAAAAGTGGCTCCACTATTAACGGGGACACAAGTCTGTTCTCCGTTTATCATTACATTCACTTCTCCTAAGGAGTTAATAAGGAGAGAGTTCTGGAGGTTGAGATTTAGAAACAGTCATGGGTTGGTTAGATACACCTACCATTTGAATGATTTTCTTACTGTGGGGTAGGGGACGGTTTAGTGTAGTGGGGTTGAGAACCAAAAAAGTGGCTCCACTATTAACGGGGACATAAGTCTGTTCTCCGTTTATCATTACATTCACTTCTCCTAAGGTGTTAATAAGGAGAATCAGAAAAGTCCCCTTTTGTTTCTCAGAGCAGCCCTATTCTTCTTGAGTGGGCTTTTTTTCTTGTGGCCATTTAAATCTTTTGCAATGTTTTGTTAAGGTGGCCTGGTCTTTTGCAATAGAATCAGACTCCTCTTTGGTTACTTGTGCGGTCTTCCTTTTTCTTGAAGGTTTGGTTTGACTGGTCAGCTGTCGAAGCTGCAAGCTCATGACCTTCCTTAGAGGCCTTGCTTCTTTCCTTCTTTTGGAGAGTTTTAGAGAGCAGATTAGCCAAATCAACAGGATCATGAATCTATGTGGTTGCCCAATTAATTTGGTGACTTTTAACTAAAATGACTAGATCCTTATCTAGTCCATTAAGGAATGTAGTTTAAAAGGGTATCATTTTGATGATTTTGAAGACTTTCTTCTGTCATACCAGAATATTATCTAAAGGTTTTTTCAAACTGTTGAAAATAATTGAGAACAGGTTCATCTAGTCTTTGTTTACATGGTTGGATCTTACTTCAATCAATGTTTTTGGAAAATATTTTTAGTATAGCTTCATGAAGAGCTTCTGCCAAGTTATAAACTTGTTCTCGATCTTCCTCATTGTTTTTATTAAAGTCTTCTAGTGGATTGTTCCAACTAGCCCTTTTAGCCATTCTGTGGCTTTCCCTTCTGATGTCAGCATGTGGACTAGCTGATAGAGACCAGAATAGCCAGGCTGATAGGTTAGGATATGTAAGTCAAACTCTTTCGCAAATCCTATGGGGTCTTTAATTGGGTCTGGAAAATCTTTTACAATATTCTTAAACTCAATTTTAGTCTTTGTACTACACATAAAAGCTGGCTCTCCTCTTCCTGTTCCTGGCTTTAATTTGAAAGGAGCAGCCAGAACAGGAGATTTAGAATGGGGCTCTGAAATTAATTTCGCCTCTTCTGGCAAAGATGGGGTGGAGGAGATGATAATTCTGGACTTGGAAGATCAGATAGGTCAGATAAAGGCAGATATAGAGGTTCAGGGGAAGACAATGGAGGGGCAGTGGGAGGAGAAACAGAAGAGGTCTCTCAAGTTTTCTTTAGCTATGAGACAGTTGCTGACAATTTTTTGTTTGCCTCCTGGACGGTGTTTTTCTATATTCCTTTCACTGGCTTCTAAATACCATCAAAAGTAAATTTCCCATTCAATTTGTCTAGTTCTAAGACCAGTTTTTTCTAACTGTGCATGCACAAATACTAATTTAAGAATTTTAAAAGACCCCCATTTTGGCCAATGTAATTTGGGGTCACCTCGAGTTATGTAGGGCCTGTTATTCTAGGTATTTGCAAGATGAAGCCCCATAAGTATTATACATTAAATCCAGCTGGTGTATTTAAGGGGTTTCCTTTAAGGGAAAGCTCAGTCTTTAATGACCAGTTTTTCATAATTTACAACCTCCTTCAAATGTGACCAAGCTGGGGCCGTGTATTGGATCAAAAAATGTGCTGCTTATGAGTGTCACTTCTCAGAGTGTCACCAATGAACTGTCATGTGCTCTCTTATGTGTCTCAGCATCTCTGGTTGCCTTGTGACAGCTGAGTGCTCAGGGTACCTGGTGACCAGCCTTTATATGCACTTTCCATGAGTGGGACAGTAGTCTCTATAACTATACCCTGTGAGACCACTGTGTGTCATGAACAAAATGTCCCAACACCTCCACAAAAATCTCTAGTTGTCTAGAGCACCCAAATGAGCCAGAGGGAGCAAATGTCTCTTAGCTTTGGGGAAAGATATTTGCCCTCATCTACTTTTGGTTTAAGAGACAGCTGTAGTTTTAAAGCATACTATGTAATTTTTTTTCTTTGGGCCAACACTGGTGTGCTAACCTGCCAATGCCATGACCCAGACTTCCCACCATGTGGCAGGGGTGGAACGGCAGAATTCCCTTGTACCTGAACTTCTACCCAAGGACAAAGACAGAGAGAGAGACTGCCAAAACTATAACCTGAATATCCTCCCGTGTAGTGGGAGTAGAAAAGGCAGTTTACCTTTACCTGAATCTCTTGTCTATGGATAGAAATGGAAAGCCCTCTTTATCAAAGGGAAAATACAGGGTTAGAAAAATAGCCCAGACAAGGTCCAGACCTCAGTCAAGTTAGGGAGTTCTGAATTCAGAAGGGACTCACCCTTTTGCACCCAGTGAAACCTCTGGAGTTGGGAGAACTCAACAAGTTTGAGTGATGGTACTGAGCACTAGTCCAAGAGGGAAGTCCAGGAGGAGTTCTCCAGGAGGAGTTGGGGGAGGTTCCTCTGATCCCACCAACTATGCAAGATTTGTCAACCTAAAAGAGAAACTGAGGCATGATATATAAAGAAAAAGTTTTATTTTGGCCAAAATATTAGGATTGCAACTTGGGAAACACTAAGCCTCACATATCTCTGAGGTATGTGTTCTGGAGGA